>NW_026055489.1:0-1508 GCF_023343755.2 Lodderomyces oxycetoniae | reverse complement strand
GCTTAATCTTTGAGACAAGCATATGACTACTGGCAGGATCAACCAGATAACTATCGTGGGCCACAAAGTGGCACATTGAGTCGGACCGGAGTCTTTCTCAATTGAAGTTATTTGAGTTGGCGGGTGATAAATCAACCGGTAATACATTCTAAGAGGTGGTTTAGTACCTAGTAGAATTTCTTACATCCATATAGCCCTCTTTGAATTCCCCTGGTGTGATGTCCGCTAAACAGATTGCTGCTTTCACAACAAAAGTTCAACATAACCAACCATGGAGGAGGTTACACTTTGCAAAATCACAGAACTTAATCCGGCTATTTACAAAGGCAGACCCCCAAATAGTTTTAGTTAGAACACTTGCCATCGGCTAGTAATCCACTAAATCCATCAGTGCTTATACACAGAATCGTTAGATATCTGGTATAAGACTGTTCAGGTTTTCTCCGAAGAGATCACCCATGTTGCTATAGCGTAAACAGCAATAATGGTCTTACGATCACTATTAAACTCTCTCCACTTAACAACGAGGCCATAAAAACGTTGTATCAACACTAAACGAGAACCGTTTAGTTTTTTACATCGTTTCATGCTTTCGCATATAGTTCCTCCGAGCTCGATTTTGGTGTGAAAAAAATGTTCTCATACAAGTTTGATTTTTTCGGGTGTGATTTTTTTTCGCATTTTGTTTGAGGATTTTGTTTTTTTGTGCGCATGCACTGCAAGGGAATTCGCACTTTTGATTTAGGCGGGTGTTTGCGAAAAAAAAAATTCTAAGTATTTCGCACTCCTTAGGCGTACCTTTTTTCGGTGGGTACCGTACGGTTCACGCACCTATTTTTTCTACTTTGGTACGGTATTTTTTCTACCGTCGTACCAAATTCGCACACCATTTTTTCTATCGTCGTTCCATATTTGCACACCATTTTTTCTACAATCCTTCTATATTCGCACACCATATTTTCTCTTTTCCCACACTTTTTTTCCTACCACCTTTCTGTGTTTGTAAACATTTTTTCCTACCAACCTTTCTGTGTTTGTAAACATTTTCCTTTCTGTGTTTGTAAACATTTTTTCGTACCACCTTTCTGTGTTTGTAAACTTTTTTTTTCTGTGTTTGTAAACATTTTTTCCTACCAACCCTTCTGTGTTTGTAAACTTTTTTCCTACCATCCTTTCTGTGTTTGTGAACATTTTTTCCTATCATGTCTGGCACCTTTTTTTCTACCATTCTTCTATATTCTCATTCCACATTTGTTCTCCATTAGCACATCTTTTTTCTGCCTAACTCTCGCACGCTCCCAAACCGTCTCCATAATAACTTCGGTCAAGGCAGTGACTCTATAAAATTCTGACACCAGAAATATTCTCCGACTACTAATTCTTTAACTCCAGTAGATACTACTATGTATTCTATTAGTAAACCATATATAACCTATTCATCACTACTTATATAGCTTTAATTGTCATAGAAAATGTTGGACACGTAATATTTTCATGCACACTCAATA
>NW_026055485.1:0-280231 GCF_023343755.2 Lodderomyces oxycetoniae | reverse complement strand
GTGGCACTGCTAATAGCTATTCGACATCACACAGTCTGCCTTCATCATCACCTTTTCCCCTCCCCCGCAATGGCGCCTGCGCACCCCCTAAATATTAATACGACTTGCATGAAGCTCATCCAAAATACATAAGCTAACCACTATACTGTTTCGCACCCGATATTTAATAAATCTATTAAACCTATATAGACAATTTCAAGTTAGATTGCCATACTGATTAAATTGTAGCACTATATTTTTTCTTTTCTCCTGTTGAGGTGGGGAAGTAATATTACCCAATAAGGATTGATAATTTTAAAGTTGTTCAGTTTTTGTCCACCACTGGTGATAATATATATATACATATTCATTCTATTTAAGGAGGGCTCTCTCCCCAGTGCTGCTATCTATTTTCCCCTTAAAAAGCAATGGTTAGTACCGCTTTGAGTCCATCAGATGATGTAAAGGAAACTGATTACAAGTCAAGTGGGAGTGGCTCCACTGCAGTTGACTCAGAAAACACCACCACTTTTAGTCAAATGAGGCACAGAGTTGATACAGCCAGTTCCACCGCTTCTACCTCAACTACAGACACTAAAATTTCTTCACAAGATACCCGCACTCTGTCATCTCGTCGCAAGCCCAAGAGAAATAGATCCTATATCAATGTTGCTCCACTAAATACCCCTTTAAGTCATAGGTTGGAAACTGTTGGGGTAATTTGGCATTGCATCAGCATCCCCTTTTTCCTATGCTTATTCCTCTTTTTGATCTCCTTGGGCTGGATAGTTTGGCTTACAATTATATTACCCTATTTCATATGGTGGTATGGCTTTGACTTGCACACGCCTACAAATGGCAAAGGTACTTATCGCGTTCGCAATTCAATGAAAAACCTCATCATATGGGAATGGTTTGTTAATTATTTCCCAATCAGGTGTTACAAAACTGTCGATTTGGAGCCTACGTTCGATAAAGTATTGTTGAGGGATACAGGAAGCTCGGAAGATGATGAACAAGACTTGATACTGGAGTCGCTGCTAACTTCATTGGACCATTTGTTCAAATTCTTGGGGTTAAAAAAGAGAATAAATACAGCAGACGATGCTGTACTGATAAAGTCTAATTCCTCAGTTTACAAAAAAGTTTCATCTGGACCTAGATATATCTTTGGTTATCATCCCCATGGAGTTATATCCATGGGTGCTGTTGGGTTATTTGGTACAAATGCCTTGCGGAATGAGCCATATGAACCAGTGCTGAAATGGTTGAAACCCTTTTTTCATGACCCTTCGAAACACACTCCTTTATTTCCAGGCATAGGCAAGATATTCCCTTTGACATTGACTACCCAATTCACAATACCATTCTACCGTGACTATTTGATGGCCTTGGGTATTAGCAGTGCCTCTGCTAAAAATATAAAGAGTTTAATCACTAATGGTGATAATTCCATCTGCCTTGTTGTTGGTGGCGCTCAAGAGTCATTATTGAATAACATGATTGCGAAAAACTCAAGGATAGGATATGGCTATAGGGAAGACAATGAGACTGAAGAAAGCGATGAAAAAAGTAGTAGCAGCAACAGCAACAACAACAGCAACAGCCATCAAACAAAAACAAGT
Organism: Lodderomyces oxycetoniae; assembly: GCF_023343755.2. NCBI lineage: Eukaryota > Fungi > Ascomycota > Pichiomycetes > Serinales > Debaryomycetaceae > Lodderomyces > Lodderomyces oxycetoniae. The sequence continues at coordinate 278,627 of NW_026055485.1, read as the reverse complement.
GAGTCTCCACATCGCGAGGTAAAGTTGGTTCTCAACAAGCGTAAGGGATTTGTCAAATTGGCCATCGAACTAGGTAATGTTTCTCTTGTACCAACATTTGCATTTGGTGAAGCTGACGTTTATAGATTAACCGTCCCACCCCCAGGCTCGCTTGGCTATAAGTTCCAACAATGGATGAAAAAAACATTTGCATTTACAGTTCCATTCTTTAGTGCCAGAGGAGTTTTCATTTATGACTTTGGCTTTTTGCCATATCGCAATCCAATAAACATTGTTGTTGGAAAACCAATCCACATCCCTGAAGGAATCTTGCAGGATTATAGACTAAACCACCCCGAGGAATTCGAGGATGAGATTATTGACGCTAAAGGGGATTTATCAAAAGAAAAAGAAGAAGAAGATGGATCACCTTCAACGAAGATGGAAAAGACTGGATCTTTTACGGACTTTTTAACTTTAAAGAAGAAATTGGTTCCTAAACCCAGACCTAAAGTGCCACAAAAGTTATTGGACCACTATCATAAACAATACGTTGACGAATTGAAGAGAGTATACAATGACAACAAGGACAAGTTTGGATACGGAGAAGTTGCATTAAATATCGTTGAATAGAAGAGAAATCTAGCACAATTTTTTATTTTTTGACTTTTTTGCATTCTATATTCTATTTCTCTTCAGCCTTTCTTTTCTTACTCTTCAATTGGAACAATGATGCCATAAGAGGCCATTTTTGCTCTTGTTTATGAAGATCGCGATATCTTATGTTCATTAAATCATAAGCATAGCAAATGTCTATATTTTCAAAACTATAATCGCCATTGCTAAAGATGTTGGGGACTTTTGCCTCTCGCAACATCCTTTCGGTAATCTGGGCTGTACTTTGTAAATACTTCTTTTCTACACAGTTGTTGGAATACCCATATCTTGTACTAAAGTGGGTTAGTATCAATTTTGGACAATCCATCATTTTACAAACTGCCACAGCTTCAATCATTGTTGAATGTTTCTTGGCTATTGCCTCATCTAGCCATTGAGTATCCAAGGACGCCTCGTGTATTAACAAATCTGAGCCTTTACCAATGGTTGCAAATAGTGGATTCGGTCTAGTATCTCCCGAAAATGACACTGTAAATGTCTCATTCTCACTTTGTTTGAACTTGAAAGTGGACGAGTATGACCAGGGACAGTGCAATGCACGTACACATTGGATTGAAACCAATCCACAAGCCTCAAACATTTGGTTAATAAACTCTCTATCCACTGACTTTCGCAAGACCTTCTTTGCCGAAAAATCATGTGGCTCCAAGTTCTTCAGATCGAGTTTGGCCTCAAACTCATCAAGACTGAATGTTGAGTAGTCACCATATCTCGTTCCGCATGTAAAGTCTTCGCAGCTAAACATTTTCAACCTCGATAAATCGATAAAGTTATTGTATTTACCCTCAAGTTTATACCAATCTTTTATAAATGTAATAAATTGCCATGGAACAATTAAATACAAATTCGAATTCTCATCTTTATTTGTTTCAAACCACTTGCTCACTATTGAAACCATCCCCAAATGGTGGTCAGCATGTAGATGAGACAAATAAATTAAGCAAAGCTCTTTGAATATAATTTTCAAATCTTGACCATTATTGTGGCCAAAGTTTCTCAACATACTTCCCATAGTGTTTTCACCCACATCAAACAAAACTGCTCTATAAAAAACCTTTCCATCTTTTGCAAAGGGAATTCTCAACAAGTTTGAAAGAACATTACGTAAAACACTAGGTAAGGCTGAGCCAGTGCCCGGTGTGCATATATGCACCGAATCCTTGAGGTTTCCTATATTACTCTCATCAAAAAGATCAAATTTGCACTTTTTCATCTCTTCAAAGCTGGTAGGCAAATCAAGCTTTTTAACCTCGTCATTGAATAGCTGTTCATTAGAGGTTTTGAGTGAAGAAGTGTTGTTTGAAAGTTGAGCTCCATTTTCATTCACAACAACCTGTTGCATGGAATGGAGTCGATCAATACGTTCTCCTGAAAGTTTTTTGAAATCTTCCAGGTTTATTAAATTGAAATTTTCGTTCATGATTCCCTTGGAGGTTAGATGAAAAGTGGCAAAGCTCTGATTCATTATTACATTGTTTGATAGCAGCTTGTGGCTGATGTAATGATGGCATTTTTGTGGGAATTTATCAATGAATCTACTCTTGTACTCCTTCATGTTGAAACTCACTTCATCGCCGATAAAATGGTAAACTAATCCAACATTGTCAATTTCAAACCATTTGGTACTGTTTATAGTATTCTCATAATAGTCTGTACTCGGGATATCAATGAAAAGTATTTTAGGATATACCTTGTCAGGGCCTACAACTAAACTGGGATCGATGGTTTCTCCCTTGTCATTTAAAACAGAATTCCCCATCGTTAATTCTTTAAACAAGGGACCTGGCTTGACGCCCAATTCCTGGGCTTTTTTCACATCAAACTTACCCCGAATAGGAACGATAGATATAGAATATGATATCGATTTCTGCGCATGAGCTACTGCGGGAATACCATCCAAACTGACATTGGTGTGGAGTTGTGATTGGGTCGGGTCGGATTTGTACGATTCCGGGTCCCTGCTGTTTACCCCGCTTGTATCTCGTGGGAACATGAGTGAAGCTAATTTTTTGAGCTTGCGGGAGATTGCCTTTTCATCTCTTTTTGATTCTTGTGACTCTGGTTTCTGGTAATTTCGTGGCGAAATCTGAATCGGGGTTATTACAACCTCATCGTTAGCAACAATCGGTTGCTGCAGCAGCCGCTCCTCCTCGTCCTGCTCCTCTTCGCAGCTCAAAATTTTCAAATCGGTACCTTTTCTAAACACAAACTGCCTCCAAGTTGCTATGATATAGGATAGTACTCTGCTATTACCCACCAAAGTGATACCCTTCAGGGTAGCATCACTGATGGTCAAAATCAATCCCGCGAGTCCACCAATATCTGCCCAAGAAAACACCGTCCCGGTTAAAAAAATTCCTTGCATTTTGGGGAAACTCACTTCGCCCCCAATTGCCGTTATAATCCGTTGTGACCCTTCGGGAATTTTACCAAATAAATATCTCGAGCCACTCAAAGTGGTGAAATTGACCAAGGGCCGTGACGTGTCATCGGTTATATGGTTCACTGTTGTGAATTTGAACATAGTCGTATACACAGATTTTCCTTTACCCCGCCTATTCTTTGGCAAGACACTATTCTTTGACAAGGCACTATTCAGCAGGTCCAGCGATAAACCACTATTCTTCTTCTTCGACAATAAGGCACTATTCAACAGGTCCAGCAATAAGGCACTATTCAGCAGGTCCAGCGATAAACCACTATTCTTCTTCTTCGACAATAAGGCACTATTCAACAGGTCCAGCAATAAGGCACTATTCAGCAGGTCCAGCGATAAACCACTATTCTTCTTCTTCGACAATAAGGCACTATTCAACAGGTCCAGCAATAAGGCACTATTCAGCAGGTCCAGCGATAAACCACTATTCTTCTTCTTCGACAATAAGGCACTATTCAACAGGTCCAGCGATAAGGCACTATTCTTCTTCTTCGACAAGACTACACTATTCAACAGGTCCGACAGTAAAGTCTTTTCTTTCACTTTTACTTTTCCACTCAATGAATGGTTAATAATGCACCTAAGACATGCAAGAATGGCTCTATTCCGCCGTAAACGCAAACCAGCAATTTGTAACAAACCCGTATAATAAATTATAGCTACTATATATGAATCAAGGACTAGCTATCCTACCATCTAACCCTAATAATTGGTTGTTGAGAAAGAAGTTCACTACATCTCATCTCATCTCATCTCATCTCATCTCATCGGTATCATATCAGTGACACATGGTAGCACCGTTTCAACGTTTATAAATATCACAAGTCAATTAAAGAACCAGCAAGTGAGCCCTTCTTCTTCTTCTTCTTGTTGGTACTTTCCCTTCTTTCCCTTGGATAAGGTTGCTTTTAGAGAAGGTATATCGATAGCGGGATATTGGTTTTCAGTGTTTGTTTGTTTATTTGTTTGTTTGGTTGGTTGGTGAGATGACGAGTCAAGTATCGTTAGCGCCTATAACCTTGCCCAACTCGCTTTCAGCGAGTAATTTGATGCACGATTTATTCTGTCAGTATATACAAATACACCCAGAAAACAACCAGTATGTGCTAAAAGGCGAAGAGGAGAAGCAGAAAGTAAAGTCGTGGTTTAATTTACGGACCATGCCGTTAATTGGCCGGTTTCTTCCCGAGATTGATGAAAAAACAAGGTTGATAAATGAGCTCTTGGAGTATCAGAAATCAACAACTACTTATAGGGATTGGTATGAGATTTCGCTTAGGTTGGATGAGCTCTTGGGCAATAATACGTGGAAGTCTGACCCACAATCGGACATTTACGACTACAACTTGATTTACAAGCAGTTGAACATGATGAAACAGGCGCGGTTGAGAAATGACTATAAGCTCCTATTATATTACATTAGAACAAACTGGGTGAGGAATTTGGGAAATATGGGTGACGCAGATTTGTACCGTCACTCTTATGTCGGCACAAAAAAGCTCGTCGAAGAGTATTTGCAAGAATGTCGGCTTGCTTTGAATTATCTTGTAGAAGAAGGAAGTGCCCATTTGGACGATAGATACTTGTTGGGCATGTTGATCCAAACAAGAAAAAATATTGGTAGAACCGCTTTGGTCTTGTCTGGTGGCAGTACATTTGGAATCTTCCACGTGGGTGTTTTGGCAACTTTATTCGAAGCAAACTTGCTACCAAGAATCATTAGCGGGTCGTCAGCTGGCTCCATAATGGCTAGTATCTTGTGCTGTCACACCAATGAAGAAACTCAGGTGCTATTGCAAACAATTGCATACAGGAAATTCAACATCTTTGAGGTTTCTGATTGCGATCAGTCTCAGATACAGGGAAAGTTTAGAAAACTCTTGATGTTTCTTGGACATCTTATCAAATACGGGACCATGTTTGATATTGAAGCGTTGCAAGAAACCATGATTGGGTTTTTGGGTGAATTAACGTTTCGAGAAGCTTACAACAGAACCGGAAAAATTTTGAACATCACTGTTTCTCCAACGTCAATACACGAACAGACGCGTTTGTTGAACCATTTAACTGCACCAAATTGCTTTGTCTGGTCTGCTGTTTGTGCCAGTTGCTCACTTCCAGGATTCTTCCCATCTAGTTCTGTTTACGAAAAGAATATCAAGACCAATGAGATCCACGAGTGGAATAACGATGAGTCAATGAAATATATGGATGGCTCGGTTGATAATGATTTGCCAATTACAAGACTACTGGAGATGTTCAATGTTGATCACATTATTGCAGTCCAGGTAAATCCCCATGTTGTGCCGGTATTGAAAGTGTCAGTTAGCAACATTGGTGGAGAAGTAGAAAACGACTTGAGTTATAAACTCAAACACTTGCTCAATAATGCCTACGACTTTGTCTCTTGCGAGGCTATACACTATCTCCAGCTATTGACTGAACTAGACGTTTACAAAAATTTATCTAATAAAATGATTTCAATTCTTTCACAAAATTATTCAGGTGATATCACTATTTTACCAGAGTACAAGGTTTCTGATTTTGTCAAATTGTTTGAAAATCCAGACAGCGATTTTTTACTCGACTTTATTTGTCGTGGAGCGAAAGCAGCATGGCCAAAGATTTCCATCATCCACAATCATTGCAGCATCGAGTTTGGTTTGGACAAGGCTATAACAACTTTACGCGGGCGTATCATAACCTCAGCTAATTACACATTGGGCAGCGCTGGGAACGAGATCAAGAGAAGTCAGCTGTACTACAGATCATCCCATTTGCTAAACAACAATATGACTTCGTCCCCGGTATTGGCTACCGATGGTCTGTACAACACGGCACCAAACACACCAATGAAGCTCCAAAAGCGGCCAGCAGCAGTACGTCATAACACCAGTAACTTGCCGCAACGTAGATCAAAAGCGAGATCGACTGCATTTGAAAGTGCTCTCACCAAAAAGGGAGGCTCTTCCACTGCATTGGCTCAGTTGACACATGACTATTTCTCCGGTGACACAACATTAGTTGCTAATGATTCAGCATCTATACATTTTGCCAACGACAACCAAGCAAGACAACGAATTCGCAAGACAAGAAGTTCGGGTAATTTCTACAATAACAACAATAATGTGGAAAGAGAAGCAGTAAAAAACAACAAGGACGAAAACAATGAGAAAGCGAACCTTCCATCAAGATCGCGTTCTTTGAAAAACTCGTACATTGGATTGAATAGGCTTAAGGAAAAAGATCAGAGCAATAGTAGTAGTCAGGATTTGATGAATAAACTAGAACTGGAAAGGAAGAGCATTTTGAAAAATGGGAGCGAAACAAGAATGGATTTTTATGATAACAGCGATGACGATGTTTTACTTAAATATGGAGATGAGGAAGACAACTATGAGAGGTTAGCTGGACTGAACTCATCAAACGAGGAAGATGAAGATGATAATGGTAATGGTGATGAAGATGATGAAGAAGATGATTATTACGATGAAGATAATGACGCAGAAGTAGAAGAAGAAGAAGAAGAAGAAGAAGAAGAAGAAGAAGCAGAGGAAGAAGCAGAGGAAGAAGCAGAAGAAGAAGCATTTGCAGATAATATAGACACAACGAATAATGTTTCAGAAGAAAACCATGAGGTTATAAAGTCAGTTTCGATGGAAAGAGGAGTAGATAGTGTTGTTGACGATATTAATGCTTATTATGGACATGATGGTGAGCAATTTTAAAAAAAAAAACATGCTCCTTCTCGATCCTTGTTATATATATATATATATATATATATATATATATACCTTATTCTTTAAAAAAACTAATCAAGACTGGGAGTGTTAGCCCAAGTAAGGGCAATAGTAGATTTACTCTATTTCCTTGATGTGTCATTGTTGTTTCTGTATCGCTGGAATTAGGCATATCCCAAGAAGATGAGACATCAAACTCATTCATGACATGGTTGACGATGTAAAAGAAGGTACCAGCTGAAAACAATAGCAACAACCCTGTAACATAAAGGATATCTGTATTAAACACCGAGACGAATCCAATAGTTAGCCATGTAAAAATAGGCGTCAGTAGAGCAAAAAGAGCCAAATGCCAAACCACAAGTTTATCCTCTAAACCCTTCTTATTCAAAATTGTTCCAAAACTAAATGCAGTGGGGATGCGATGAAGAATAATAGCCAATAAAACCAAGGCATGAAAGGTTTTATCTGTGTCTAGAAACGAAGATCCCAACGAGATACCATCGACGGAGCCATGAACAATCAAACCAAGGGAGAGCGACGAGTTAAGAATCGACAGCAATGGAGAAACATTGACGATTGGCGATGGAAAATTGCCAATTGTGAAAAACTTGTCAACAAGATACATCATGGTGAACCCAAAAGTCAAAGGAAGTCCAATAGCCGATGATGTAAGCTTGTGCCCAGACTCATTTAGCACCTCAATCCCCTCGGGGAGTATAATCAAAAGTGAAGTTCCAAGTAATATACCAGTACTAAAGTACGTTGATAATGTCAAATTGGCATGGCTAGCGCTCAAAAATTTCATCGGCGCTAAACTAGCTGCCATGGTACATATGGCTATAACAGCTGTAACTACCAAGAGCTCCAAACCTTGAGCTACAACCAATCCCATCTCTCTTTCCTTCCTCTTTTAACTCTAATGGAAGGAGGACCCTTCCCTTCCCTTTGCTTTTTTATTTGTGGATCGGAGTTCTTTAAAAAACGCGTTTCTAGATTTGAAAAAAAGGAGCTCTTGATGGTCAAGAGTTGTTCAAAGAGATGGATAATGAGGAGCATAGAGCAGCTGTGGTGAAGTTCAAAGGTGGGGATTATGTGGGGGCGCTTTCGCTATTCAATAAGCTTATTTATAAGGTGAAACAGAGCTCTTTTATAACAGATTTACCATTGGGAACTTTACTTGACCAGAGAGCTGCGACGTATGAGAAATTGGGTCAGTACAATCTTGCTTTGAAGGATGGCAGGACGTTGATTGAGAGAGATCCTGGTAATTGCAAAGGGTACCTACGTGTAGGGAAACTTTTATGCTTGCTCGAGAGGAAATTCGAAGCGTACAAGGTATATCAAGAGGGTATATACGTGATTGGCAAGTTGAAAATGGAAAAGAAGCAGATGAAAAATTTCAATCAAGGGTTATTTTTGAGTCTAAAGCAACAGTACAAGTTGATAAATACAGAGCTCAAGGAGCAGAGGACGCATGGTATCAAGAGAACTGCTTCTCAACCGATGAAAATAGAGCCTATAAAGAGAACTGCTTTTCAACTGATGAAAATACAATCTTCTTCTCAAAGTGATTCTTCTCAAAGTGATTCTTCTCAAAAGGTAAAGAGAGTCAAAAGCAAGTTATTAGATCCATTTCTTTACTTGTCACCGGAAATTATTGCATCTATTTTCCGGCTAATTCCCGAGAGTCAGATTTACAAATGCCTTTTGGTGAGTCAAACGTGGTATTGCATATTGTTATCATTGCCCGAATTATACAATTTTGATTGTAAAAGAAGCATCACCTATGAGGAATACTCTTGTGGTTTGACCTTTTTCAAAAAAGTAGCATCTTATTCCACTTCAAAAGAGATTAAACGGATCAAGATTAACAATGTCGCAAAACAAAAGATAACTCAGGTGCTTCTTTCCTTGGTCAAAGAACCCCAAGCACCTATCTTATCCATTGATGTTCTGGACTCATTTTTCAACTTGCAATTGTTTTTTGCAGTTATGGCTAAGGCCAATTGGAGATTGAACAATTTCCAAAAGTTGCAAAGTCTAAAGTTGGGTATCAATTGTAGTATCAAGTATCCTCACATCCTACTTAATTTGTTCCCTAGGTTAAAGGAGCTTGAAATCTCAATAATCTTACCCGAAAATAGCTTAATGAGCTTGGTGCCTATTCATGATAAAAAGTTCAAACAACTTAAGGAGAACAAGGGCAAAGAGTGCAATTTAGAAAAATTGAAATTAGTCAATCACCATCAACTATTAAAAAGGGAAGGGGTGGCCATTTCCGCACAAACTTATAGCCCCTTCCCCGTTTTGCTTGATCATCGCTTCCCATCCCTCACTGAGTTGACTCTAGTGTCGTTCAATTTCAGCAATCATTTGCCCCAATTTGGTACATTTCTAGCTTCCCTAGACAAGTTGACTACATTGTATTTGGAAAATAACGATGGGATAGATTTACTCACAATACTACAAGTGTTTTTAAATTATCAGCCAAAGTTTAAATTGAAAAGCTTTACTCTTCGAGAAAATTGCATTACATCATCGATCCCACTTCAGCAAGTGTCTGAATCTTATCTCACACAATTCACAAATCTAAATACGCTTGATTTATACGGAAACTGTCTTACGAATTCAGGTTTATTCAAGATTCTCAAAGTATGCGGAAACAAGCTCGTCTCACTCAATATAGGCAACTCATACTATCTCACTTTTGCATTGCACTCACCGAAACAGCTTTACATCAAGGATATAATCAATCTTTGTCCAAATTTGTCTTTCTTGTATCTAAATGAAATGAATATCGATAGCGCTGCAATGTTGCAGTTGCCCAAAAATTTTGGTGACAACTTAAAAGTGCCATTGAAATATTTGGATTTAAGCTTCAATCAGTTTGAAGGGATTGACTTGATACGGTTTTTGGCAAGTATTGTAGAGAAGTTGGAAGGATACTTGGAAACATTGGTGGTGCATGGATTGCCCATAAAAGAAGACACATTAACTTACTTGAAGAAAAAGAGATGGGTGTTGAACTGTATAAGCGATCCGCAAAGAGCGCGATGGAGAATGTATGGGATAAATAGCTGGATACAATCATGATTTTGAGGAGCGGAGAGGAAAAGAGGCGAATACTAGGTCATGAATGGTGATTACTCGATATTGGCTTTTTGCTATAAAGATTGAAGCAAAACAAGAAATTAGAATTAAGGTGCAGAGTATTGCTCCACTATCTCGCCCTGCTCGATAATGTCATAACAAGCTACTATGTGATGCTCCACTATCTCGCTCTGCTCGATAGTGTAGCGGGTTCCTCCTCGTCTCGGTTGGTCGCGCGAATCGACGGAGGAAAAGTGAAAAAAAAAAATTTAAAAAAAAGTCGTGATATATGAATAGCGATGAGCTTTAATGGCAATTACAAGAAGCAAGCTACATTGTAGCGCAAATACTACTGAGACTAATACTTTAACAAATCCTGATGAGGTTTCTTCTGAGAATATATTAGGCTACAGTAAATCAAGACAAGATACATCCATTTCTGAGGCAAAACCAAGGAAAAAAGTATTTATAGATGAGGATGATAAGGATGATGAGGTGCCGAAAGATACACCAATTTTAAATGTTGAGGCAGAAAGCGGACCAGGAGGTAATCCAGACTTGAATTCAGATTCTGACTCAGATTCAGATGACGCACCAGAAGAAGAAAACATCAATGCAATCAAGCAAAAAGCTATAAGCGAGCAAAAACAAGAACAAGAACGACAAGTTGCTTTACAGAAGAGATTTAAAGAACAAAGGAGATTAAAAGATGAACGAAATAGATTACAACAGGAAAGCAAAAGGAATAGGCAAGCTGAAACCAAAGAATCAAGTTCATTACCTGACGACATTGAGAGTTTTATTAAAGAACAGCATGTAGCACCAATAAAACAACAAAACACGCATATAATTTTGAAAGATGAAGAGGATAGAGATTCATTTGTTAATAAAAAATCAAAACTTGAGCAAAAATTAAGGCAATTGAAAAAGAGTAAACAAAGTAGTATAAGGAAAGGACCAGTTTGGGTTCAGACCCAAAATTTTGCAAGCAGTAAGAAAGTTGTACCCATAGGAGAAGCAAAAGTTTTGAAGAACAAAGCAAAGTGGCTTAATAGAAAATCAGTCAATAGAAAGTAATACGATAATCCACCCATGTATTTGTCAATAGAAAGTAATATGTTAATTTACATCCATGTATTTGAAATGTATACACAATACTAATCAATGTCAATATCCTTTAATCTCAACTTTAAACAATACGGACACATCATATGGTCGCACCGATGGCAAGTAAACCGTGTAGGTATATTCAAAATGACTCGATCCTGATACTCTATTAAATTGTTGTTGGAATTGTTCAAATCAAAATGTAGAGGTGACAAAACAGGAATATAAGGGATATTTGAGGGACTATCTGGACTTTTCAGGTCTTCCTCGGATGTTTCTAGTCTTCTCTTTGCGCGATTATTTTCTGACAAATGTGCTGGTTTGCCATCCACTTTTTGCTGTTGCTGCAACTGCAGCAGCTTAGAATCAAAACAATTGTTGGCTTTTGCAATTGTAGGTGATATCGTTTCCTTGTGGTCTCGATATACAACCAGACTATAATATTTTAAGCTGTCAAATATGTAATTAGACCTTGGATTGGTGGCAGATGTCCAATGCGCCAGCAGAGAAGTAGCATCTGCATTCTCGATAATTTTGGCATTGGCTGCCTCTGTATTCTCAATATCCTTGGAGTTGGCTGTTTCTGCATTCTCAATATCCTTGGAGTTGGCTGTTTCTGCATTCTCAATATCCTTGGAGTTGGCTGTTTCTGCATTCTCAATATCCTTGGAGTTGGCTGTTTCTGCATTCTCAATATCCTTGGAGTTGGCTGTTTCTGCATTCTCAATATCCTTGGAGTTGGCTGCCTCTGTATTTTCAATATCCTTGGAGTTGGCTGCCTCTGTATTCTCAATATCCTTGGAGTTGGCAGCTTTTGTTTCGTCAACGTCATCTTTATACAATACAGAGCCATAAGATTGTCCGCATGAACAGCAATACCATTGACAAATCTTGTTATCCGAAGTCAAACCCGTGTGTAGTGGCAATTTGGAAGAGAATCGAGCATTCTTTTCTTTGGGAATGCATAGGGATAATTTGGACGATTTTGGGGACAAAGGAGTTGCTCTTGCAGGACTCTGGGTTAAAGGAGTTACCCTTTTCCCTGGGCTTTGAGCATTTGAGTTTGTTTTTGTTGTTGCATCCATTATCGGGTAAAAAGAAAATGTCTTGTTCCGTTTACGCCTTGACACAGCTGAAACATTACTAGACGTGGTTGTAGTCGAGTCTATCGTTTTCAAAGGTTCTTCAAAGAACATGCACTTGGGATGTTACTCTGTTGTAACTCAATCTTTCAAAAAAACCTGGGGTAATATAAGATTAGTTTCAAATGCCAGCAGCTTTGGGGTGATTAGCAGCTTCAAATGCCAGCAGCTTTAAAAGATTAGCAGCTTCAAATTCCAGCAGCTTTGAGGTAATTAGCAGCTTTGAGGTAATTAGCAGCTTTATGTGATTAACAGCTTTATGTGATTAACAGCTTTGAGGTAATTAGCAGCTTTATGTGATTAACAGCTTTATGTGATTAACAGCTTTGAGGTAATTAGCAGCTATAAAAGTGTCAATAGTCACTAGAGTCTTTTCTTTTACTAGTGTCAATATTCAATGGTGCTTTACTATCTCGTTCTGTTCGATAGTATCAGTTTATCAAGGAAAGTGAGGGGATGCTAAATGTACTCGTATGTGGACCAATTCATGAAATCATCACTCAAGCAAATCAATGTTGAAATTTCATGTCATTAGAAAGCCAACAAAAAAAGAGAAAGAGGAAGATGAAGCAAGAGGAAGAAGAAGAAAGAGGAGGAAGAAGAAGAAGAAGAAACCAAAAAAGAAATAAAGAGGAATGACCTTGTCAATATATAAGCTTCCAACTTTTTTACTTTGTGACCTAAACTCATTAGAAGATATATTTGTGTTGGAAGATCGGAACATTGACCAGAGCGAGATAGTGGGAGCAGCACTCTATAGCAACATATTAAATATATTTGTGTATGTCAATTGGGTCAATGTTGTATATTCAATATGCAACGATTATATTTTACAATTTCCCAATTGGTAATTTCTTCCTCTTTCCATAAAATAGCCATTCAAATCTGGGCAAAGAGACAATGGCTCTGTTGTAAAAGCTTACCTCTTGATGGAAAAGACTCTAGATTTGAATTAACCATAAGAAATTTATTGGTCCAGACACGGGGTTGAAATGATCTAGAATCGGTTACTAGGCAACGACTCACAAAGTCTGTAGCATCTAAAAAAAAAAAAAGAAATATAATTAGGGAAGAGCACATATGAAGAGGAAAACAAGGGAAAACAAGGGAAAACAAGGGAAAACAAAAGGGGAGAAGTAGATGAGGAGGAATAGATGAGGAGAAGTAGATGAGGAGGAATAGATGAGGGGGAGATATTGAAAGCAACAAGCTAGCAAGTGTTGCTGCACTATCGAGTAGAGCGAGATAGTACACAACCAAAGAAATAGAGTCACTGTTGCCAAGTGCTGCTCGATAGTGTCGGAGTAAACCCTTGGAAACTCGTAGAATATCTCTAGTAACACTATCGACACTATCGACACTATCGAGCAGAGCGAGATAGTGGAGCATTGAATATTGAAAGTAAAAGATTAGACTTTAGTGACACTATCGAGCAGAGCGAAATAGTGGAGCACTATATTGACACTAGTAAAAGACTTTAGATAAAAGACTCCAGTAATACGCACAGGGGTTTCTTTGAAAAAAACACTATCGAGCAGAGCGAGATAGTGTCATTAGTCAGTGTGCTCCACTATCTCGCTCTGCTCGATAATGTTGCCCTGCTCGATAGTGTGACTCTACTCGATAGTGTGACTCTAGCTAATAGCAATGAATGACATTTTGGTAGATATACTTTAACAAAATCGAAATGTATACTATGGCTGGTTGTTTTATGCCTTTTAATCATGTATACATTGATATGTTGTTTCTGTGTCACATGAACAAATTTGATATACGAAAAAGAGACTAGCCTATTTTTTTAGATCTAGATCATGAAAATGTAATCTAGACCGACACTGACGATACTATCGACACTATCGAGCAGCACCTAGCAACACTGACGATACTATCGACACTATCGAGCAGAGCCAAATAGTAGAGCAGTATTGACTAGTGACTCTAGTAAAAGACTCTAGTAAAAGACTTTAGTGACACCCGTAAAAGACTCTAGATAAAAGACTCTAGATAAAAGACTTTACATAAAAGACTCAAGTTACGCTATCTCGCTCTGCCCGATGGTGAAGCAACACTTTATAGCTTGTCACAACACTATCTCGCTCTGCTCGATAGTGTTGCTTGATGATCATTAGTTAGTGTGCTCCACTATCTCTGTTCGATTGTGGGTTCTAGATTAAACTTTGTTTGATCTTAAATTGTAAAAAGAAATTACATTTTCATCTCCACACACAGAAGGAGAAAGAAGTACACAGATACGCTTATATCTAAAGTTTAAAAAAAAATTTCCTTATTTGATACCCACTATCGAGCAGAGCGAGATAGTGGGGCACAGTTAAATACACACTGACTAGCTGCCACCGACACTTTGTAGCTTATTACAACACTATCGAGCACAGCGAGATAGTGCAGCACAATTGAATATCAACAGTATATAATCAATATAGTTTATACACCGACTAGCTGCCCGCTATTTGGCTCTGCTCCGTAGTGCAGCACAATTGAATATCAACAGTATATAATCAATATAGTTTATACACCGACTAGCTGCCCGCTATTTGGCTCTGCTCGGTAGTGCAGCACAATTGAATATCAACAGTATATAATCAATATAGTTTATACACTGACTAGCTGCCCGCTATTTCGCTCTGCTCGGTAGTAGAGCGATCAAACCCGTGTGGTTTTCTCTCTTGGCTTTATATTCATCGCACTTGCTGTAAAGCTTTTCATAAAAAAGCGTGCATCTGTATATCTGTGGAAAGAACATTTGACTCGAATAAGTTATTCAGTAATACTCCACTAGCTCGGTTCGCGAAATTGTGTCGCTAACGTCGGTGCAGTCAATGCTGCTCCACTAGCTCGCTTCGCGAAATAGTGCCGCTAACGTCGGTGCAGTCAATGCTGCTCCACTAGCTCGCTTCGCGAAATAGTGTCGCTAACGTCGGTGCAGTCAATGCTGCTCCACTAGCTCGCTTCGCGAAATAGTGTCGCTAGTGTCAATAGTCTATCTACTATCGACCAGACTGGTTTCACTCGTCTAGTCTCTCTCCACAATCTCTCTCCACTCGTCTAGTCTCTCTCCACTATCTCGCTTCGCTCGATAGTGTTGATAGTGTCGATAGTGTCGATAGTGCCGCTAGTGCCGCTAGTGAGATCCACAATCTTGTCAATACAATCCAATTCAATCAAACCGTCCTTATTACCACAACACAAAATAACATTGTTTGCACTTTTCCAAAACTTCAACCCCTTTTCATCAATACATTTATCTGTATTAATATAAATCAAGCAGTTTGCTGTCTTGCGGATTCCTGATAGCGACTGAAATTTCTCGCAAGTCAAGTGTATATGATTTCTATTCATCTTACTTAACCCACCAGCCCGCTTAATCATCGGTAGCTTTTTCTTATATGTGCCATGAAAAATTTGTAGTCTCGATAATTCTTCTTTATTCATTGGTTCGAGCTCACCTGAAACTTGTGGTATAGAATGACCTTGATTTGCACATATGGCATCTTTTTCCAAATTTATATGAAACCTCTGTTTATTGTTTTCTTTTACTACTCGTTCAAGATCTTCTCTTGTCGTCTTGAAGCTTTTCAAACGTTGATGTTGTAATAGCTGGGGAATTGAAATATACCCTTGGGCATTGATATCCAATTTTTCTTTGAGCGCCCCGTGTCGAAGCAAATATGACAATGTTTTTGAAATAAGAATGTCTCTTCTACTAGCTTGATCTGATCCCGGTGTCATCACAACTCTAGATACAACTACCTGAGGAAACAACAAAGGTTTTTCTATAAAGTTTTGGTATATTTTTTTTTCACATTTGTCACTAAACAAGTTTTACTTGTAGCATCTATACAAAGTTGCCCCTAGATACAGATTCTAGTTGCCCCTACTTACAGGTTCTAGTTGCCCCTAGATACAGGTTCTAGTTGCCCTACTTATAGGTTCTAGTTGCTCCTACCTACAGGTTCTAGTTGCCCCTACTTACAGGTTCTAGTTGCCCCTACTTACAGGTTCTAGTTGCCCCTACTTACAGGTTCTAGTTGCCCCTACTTACAGGTTCTAGTTGCCCCTACTTACAGGTTCTAGTTGCCCCTACTTACAGGTTCTAGTTGCCCCTACCTACAAATTCTTATGCTTTTACTCTTCAACCCACTCAAACTCCCAATCTCATTCTTTTCCTGTTTAATACTCTCATTATCCCCTAACTCGGTCTTATCATGAAAATTTAATAGATATTTCCCATTTGGTTGTAACTGGCCTTGAACAACATTCTTCAAAAGAAAATTACCAACTTGGTTCAACTCATCAACCGCTTGCGAAATCTCATTCTCCTTGGTCAAATTTGCTTTTTCAAGTATTCCATTCTTGATGCGTAGTTTCGCCTCTTGTTTCACAATTATATCATTTTTAAATACTACATTTATTGACCTTAACGCATTCTTGTAAGCCGCTTTTGCTGACATTGGTAAAGCAAATAATCGCTTGATACTCAATTAGAGAAACACAGAAGGTGATTAATTTTTTTTTCATTTTGTTTCGTGCTGAGCACCAGGCGACACCATCGAGCGACACCATCAAGCGAAGCGAGATGGTGGAGCAGCATTTAGTAGCGACACTGGGCCCCTTGTAAAGAGTAAAACATGGGCAAGGTTCTTTCTGTCCCTGAATCTCACTCTGCTCGATGGTGGCCCCTTGTAAAGAATAAAGCATGGGTCATGGGTAAGGAATTTACATCGTCTTTATCATCATTATCATTATCATCGTTGTTCGTTCGAATTTGTCCTAATCTATACTTTATTTACCTCTCTCTCTCTCTCTCTCTCTACACATCCAAGGTCTCGATAGAATACAATGGCACCTTTGAATTAACAAGACTATCCACTTTTTTATTGCCCAAACTCGTTTGATCGGTGATGGACAATAATCCCAATCCACTTGTACTTGAATTTATTTCATTTTTACTCTTCTTACCATTGTGAATCTGAGCCAACTGGTTTTTCTTTAATTGTATTTGTTTAACTAGTGTCAAATTATAGGCATTCACTTCAAGTGCTTTCAAACTAATATCAACTAATCTATTCAATCTTTTCAAATCGTCCTCTGACCAATTGAACAACCCATTGATACTAATCAAGATCTCAATTAAAATCCAATTATTAGCTGTCTTTGAAGCAAGTAATTTGTTAATCAACTCAATCACATCCACTGAGTGGTCTTGGCCATCGATAACCTTCTTCAAAACAGTTGTAATTTTATCAGTGGAAAACTCTAAAACAACACGGTTGATCAAGTCGTGAATCACAGTTGCATCCTTCTCTCTCAACAACTGCTGGAGAAAATCATCCAACGGAATATTCAAGCATGTATTGATAGCCTGTCTTAAAAGAGTCTTATTTTTCGTTTCATCGAGCAATTGTATTAATCCCTTGGCATATAATTTCGGGTAAATTGGATTGGTCAAAAGGTACATCAAGGTATATTCAGGAACAAAAGCAGAGTTCTTAAACAGTAAAGGGTTGGTATCAAATAAAAGTTCAAACAAGGACTCAATAAACTTGACATCAACAACTCGATCATTTTCTACTTCAAATTCCTTATACTGGTACACTTTATTCTTTTTACTCTGCTTGTCTCCATTTTTCTTGATATCTTGCCAAGATTTGTTATTCTTCAAATATGGTATTAATATCGATTCCCATTTATGCAAATCTCCAGCTTGTTGCGCTTCTTTTAAACTCTCATATACCTCATCAAGCTCACTGTTTGTCTTTTCGATTGAATGGCCTCCATTCACTGTGCCATCACCATCATCATCATCATCATCATCATCATACAACTCTACCAAATTATGCAACTTTTTCTCTTTAGGTTTTTCCAATGCCTTGCCTAAACATTCATTCAACTTGTTAAAGCCAACATTGATGTCAATAACATTCAAATATAAATTTTTGTCCTTATTTTTCAAGTTCAAATAGAATCCCACTGAATTCGATGTATTTTGGGATTGCCCCTTTACCGGAATAACCTGGTTTACATATACTATATCAGCCACTGGATTCGACGAGCTGGAAACCGACTTGAACTTTGATAGTAATGCACCAAATTTCACATTTATCAAATATATCATGTCGGCATTACCTAGCAAGATTCTATCGGGAGCCGGCGCCCTTATTGAAACTGGGAACTGCTTATCAATCAAGGTAGATACCAAAATAGTGTTTTGTGTTTGGAAATTGGCAATTGAAATAGACTCTAAATGAAAATTACGGTATTGGAATAAGGTTCCTTCTATGTATGCAAAAACAAAGTTCTCCTCTGCTGCTTTTTCCTCCTCCTTCTCTTTTTGGTAATCTCTCTGTACCATTTGTGCTTCGAATATTGGTTTTTGCAAGTCCAAAGAGATGAGCTTATAATTCAACTTTTTTGATCTCAACACTTTCGAAACAATCAAAAGTAGCGGCTGTTCCAAGTCACTGATAAAGGTATTAAATATCACTTCTTCTTCTTTTTCACTGCTACTTGCAATTTTATTCCCGGCAAAGCTCAAAACATTTTCAACTAGATTAATAATTTCAACTGCTCCATCAACATAAACAACAGCAATTTTAGAAACACTCAAAAATTTCACACCAATCGCTTTTTGGTGTAATTTTAATTTCGACTCTTTTGACGTTGAAATGTTGAAATTGCCATCACCACCAGTGGTGGTGGTGGTGGTGGTAGTGATAGTAGTATCATTTTCAGTTTCAACTAGTAAAAGCTGGGCACTCCTCCTTTCTGATAAACTGCATATATAGTATTTCTTATTCAGTGATTTGACCACATCCATTGCTTCTACAACAACAGATGGTTTGAGCGCATATGACCATAACAATTTCGGACTAGGTTTTATTAAATGTGACGATATCATGGATTTCGAAATTCCAAGGTCTATAATTGAAGTATCGTGAGAGATGATTGGGGACACCACCAATTTACGCGATAACTCCACATCGTTCACCCTTGGTAAGGATGTGATGGGATATTGATTTACCAAGTTGGGACCAGACATTGTAAAGCAGCCTTCAACTCTCTAATAGCTTTTATTTCGTCTACTCCTCTACTCCCTTTTTACTCTATAAATAGTAGTTTGCTAGTAATTTTTCTCCTTGCCATATTGAGATGCTCATCTCATCGCATTGAAAAAAATAAAAAAAAAAAAAAGAAATCGAGCGACACTATCGAGCGACACTATCGAGCGAAGCGAGATAGTGGAGCACACTAGCTGCTTGACACTATCGACACTATCGAGCGACACTATCGAGCGAAGCGAGATAGTGGAGCACACTAGCTGCTATCGCCTCTATCGACACTATCGAGCAACACTAGCGAGATAGTGGAGCACACTAGCTGCCACCAACTCTATCGACACTATCCACCAACACTATCGAGCGAAGCGAGATAGTGGAGCACACTAGCTGCTATCGCCTCTATTGAACGACACTATCGAGTGAGCGACACTATTGAGCAGAGCGAAAAAGTGGAGCAACACTCTTTCATCTATCTACACTCTTTCATCTATCTACACTCTTTCATCTATCTACACTCTTTCATCTATCTACACTATTTCGCTCTGCTCAATAGTGGAGCAGCACTGATTACACAGACACACTCGAGCAAATAAAAAAACAGACAGAAAATTTACACTATTGAGCAGAGCGAGAAAGTGGAGCAATAGTGGCTGCCACCACACTGGCTGCCACCAACACTATCGACACTATCGACACTATCGACACTATCTCGGTTCGCTCGATAGTGGAGCACACTCTCTCGCTCTGCTTGAAAGTGGAGAAACACTTTGTAGCAACAGTGACTGCTACTATCTTGCTCTGCCCAATAGTGGAGCACTTGTAAAAGAACACTATCGCGATGAGGTAAGATAAGAGAAAAATTATTTTCAATTTAACACAAAATATTCAATGGCTTTTTATTACGGTCCAGTGACTTGCTACAACTGTCCAATGGCTTGCCATTATGGTCCAGTGACTTGCTACAACTGTCCAATGGCTTGCCATTACGGTCCATAACTTTCTATACTGTCCAATGGGTTTCTATTACTAATGTACAATCTATAAATTACCCAACTATTACAATAGAAGACAATCTAGTTAATCTTTTTCCATTTTTTTTCTCCTTTTTATTTCTTTTTTTCTTCTTTAATTCTTAAACTAATTCCAAAAATTCTGGATCAGCGTAAAAGTAATCTTCAACGACAACTTTAAATTCTTCAGTTTCCTTATTGTAATCTGTTACGCGGAAACTGGTCAAATCTTTAACCACAATATTGGCACCTGCTTTTCTCACTTTTTCAGGATCATACGTTGAGCAAATACCAACAACCATAGCACCTGCTTTCTCCCCAGCTTCTATACCTGCTGGAGCATCTTCAAAAACAACCACTTTGCTCCTTTTATCACCAAAACCTAAATTTTCTCTTGCTGCCAAGTATCCTTGTGGATGTGGCTTACCTTTTGTCACTTTTTCAGCAGTAATGAAAACATCTGGTTTTTCAATGGTTAATAATTTTAGCCACTTTGTAGCTAATGGTAATGTACCCGATGTCACCACTGCCCATTTTTGCTTACCATCTTTGGTCTGCGAAGAATAGCTATCGAATTGTTTAACCAATTCAACTGAACCTGGTATAGCTTTAGCATGTTGACCGAAAGAATCTGGAATTTCGCTTTCCCATTGAGTAACTTGCTCAACCTCTGCATCTTCTGGTGACCATTTATTTATGACATCAAAAGTACGACACCCGTGAGAGGTTCTGATAATCTCTTCGGGGTTAACGTGTGGTCTCGTTTTACCAAACTCTCTCCAAAACTCAGATATTGCTCCTGTTGAGTTGACCAAAGTACCATCGCAATCGAATAATGCGACGTTACAATAAAACACAGCTATTTGCTTTGCAATTGTCATGACAAATAAAAAAAGGAAAGAAAGTTATTATTAGGTCAATTGACTTGAAAGAATGAAGTAGGAAAAAAAAAAACCAATACTATCCTATTAACAACTTAGAGATTAGGTTGAGAGGAGGGGGGGGCAACTCTTAGCTTATATACTCTTTCCCCTGAAAGTTGGTATAAACTCAAACGGAAGATACCGATGAGTAAAACAATGCACAATTACCAAAATTTAAACCACATGGTGCAAATAACGTTTGGTAGCGATACTTTCTAAATGGTTATATTCTCTTAGCGTTAAGGCGCCAAAAGAAAAAAAAAAAAAAAGAAAAAAAGAAATTGCAAAAGAAGAATGGTAGCATTGTTGTTGCTTTTTATTAAAAGTTTTTTTTCTTTTCTACTGTAACCATAGAGTATACAAGGAAAGAGAGTATGGCGAGACTATCGAGCGAAAGCGAGATAGTGGAGCACATTGACTGATGATACATTATAGCCCGGGATAAATACAATCAACACAATAATAGGTATTCTATTCTATTATACATATTGACAAACAGATGGGGGGGCGTTAACCAAAGGTCTATTTTAACTTGATTGTTTACTCTTATCAGTGTGCTCTATGCATTAAAAGTTTATAGTAATACTATTGTACTTTAATTGAATCGCCCTACTAGGAAGTAAGGTATATCTCTACTTTTTTACTAGAGAAACAATAACAAAAAAACCTCTCAAACCCGTGTGTTTTTGGCAAAAAGGGGTGAGAGGGTGAAGGGGGTGAGCCTAAGTCATTTACATTAAAAAAAAAGAGAGAGAATGATAAAAGAAAGGATGCTGAAAAAGGATGCTGAAAAAGGATGCTAAAAAAGGAAGATGAAAAAAAGATGAAAAAAAGAAAGATGATAAAAGATCAATTTAGAGGGTATATTCCCCGTTTACAAAAATTATTGTCATCCGGTGGGCCCATCTTGACCGAGGCTTTCTTAATTCTTTACTTGGAAGCCTTGAATGCTAGGTTGTTCACCAATAATATAGACTTACTGTTTTCACTAGCAATGCCATCTCTCACTAAAAGCCCCTCTTTTCAAGCCATCTCTCACCAAAAGCCCCTCTCTTCAGCTATCTCTCACCAAAAGCCCCTCTCTTCAGCTATCTCTCACCAAAAGCCCCTCTCTTCAGCTATCTCTCACCAAAAGCCCCTCTCTTCAGCTATCTCTCACCAAAAGCCCCTCTCTTCAGCTATCTCTCACCAAAAGCCCCTCTCTTCAAGCTATCTCTACTGAATAGTCCTTTATCTTCCTACATTATCTCTATTTCAAACAATATTTCGTCTTTATTATTCTCTCTTCCTTATCTGGTTCTGTTTTAAATTTCGTGGCGATGTTATCCGAAAAACGAAAAGAAAGAAAAAAGAAAATTTTGACACCAGAGAAGGCATAATCTTGTCCAAGGTGAAATCAAAAAAAAAAAAAAAAAACCTACATGGACATATCTTTAATAGCCTCTGGTTTTCCCAAGAAGTTCTGATAAGCACCTGTGATCATTTTGTTTGTGATTTCTATGATGATAATTGTGGCAATTGTTGCAGTTGTACTTTTTTAGGTTATGTGTGCCCCCCCCCCTTTCCAATACATACGTCATAGTTTATTATCATCAAATCTGCGCGCTATCTATTACTAGCTATCAAAAAATATTGACACTTTTAACCATATCACGTGACTAACAAAACTTTATCAAAACTTTATATTTCTTAATATGACGTCATTTTCAATCATTTTTGTGCTTTTAAAATGTAGTATATTTATACACGACCCTTGTTCAACCACGCTAACAATTGTTTGCATCTAAAACCAACTGCAATGTGGATAATAGTTGAACGGAAAGGAGTGGGTTGGAGAACAATAAGAGCAGCGGTGTTGTGTCCATGTGATAGTTACTCTACAGTTTTTGCTGTACTATCGAGCGAAGCGAGATTGTGGAGCACACTAGCTGACACTGGCTGACACTGGCTGACACTGACACTATCGATAAAGCACACTAGCTGACAGACTAATTACTATTAACTAATAGTGGCAAGCCTCATTAAATGAGGCTTTGCTACTAACTATGTAGAGAGTTAATAACGACACTATCGAGTAGAGCGCTCGATAGTGTGGTACGTCTGTACCATATCCTCCAAATACACAACCTTGTTCCTTCTCCTCCACAGTCCCCCTATGTCTGTCAGTACTGCTCCACTATCGAGCACACACGGGTCAGTCCTGCTCCACTATTTAGCACACACGGGTCAGTCCAGCCCTACTATATTTTCGACACTATCGCTCTGCTCGCTCTGTTCGCTCTGCTCGATAGTGCAGCACAGTTGACTAGTGACACTTGAAATTCTCCTCACCCTTGCCCCTGCCCTTTTCTTCTCCAGCCCTTTTCTTCTCCAGCCCTTCTCTTCTCCAGCCCTTTTCTTCTCCAGTCCTTCTCTTCTCCAGCCCTTCTCTTCCCCAGCCCTTCTCTTCTCCAGCCCTTCTCTTCTCCAGCCCTTCTCTTCTCCAGCCCTTCTCTTCTCCTTTACTTTTTAATTTGGTTTTACAAAGCAGGGGAACCAAAACGCATATCTGATCAGCAAATGCGTATCAAATCAGCAATTGAGTATCGAATCGCAACTGGTTCTGATCTTTATTCAGTTTGATATTTTGGGTTTTCGTGCATTAATCAGTTAAATAACTTGTCTATCACTACATTGATCAGATTGTCAACCATCTC
Source organism: Lodderomyces oxycetoniae (assembly GCF_023343755.2). NCBI lineage: Eukaryota > Fungi > Ascomycota > Pichiomycetes > Serinales > Debaryomycetaceae > Lodderomyces > Lodderomyces oxycetoniae. The sequence continues at coordinate 254,746 of NW_026055485.1, read as the reverse complement.
CTTCTCCTCCTCTGTATACCTCAAAACATGAAAACCAAATACTCTTTTTCTCCATTTCAAATAACTATCACCTTCTTTTCCTCCCCTCCTCATTTGCATACTATGTAAGGCTCTTCTCTCCGTATAATTTAACTTGTAATCCCTACTCCTCCTTCAATTCCCCTTCCCAGTCACGTGATATGCTTCACCTTTTGACATTTTTATTTTTCATTGTTTGAAAAATCAATGAATACAAAGTTCACCCGCAAAAGCATCAGTTAATGCCAGATTACGACATCATCGAGATATCCTCGGAAGATGATGATGAAGTGGAAATACTCGAATTTAGGAAAATAACACAGGATCTTATAAACTCCACGGATCATGAACAACAACCGCAGCTGCAGCAAGAAAAACAATCTAATTCAGGACACAAGGTTACCAAAAAGCTATCCGATATCCAGTGCCCCATATGCTTTGATATAGTAGAGAATGCAACAACAACTACTTGTGGCCATATTTTTTGCTTACAATGCATTGAACAAAGCATTAGTAGTTCCCGAGCAAGGGGGCAAGCAAATATGCCAAGAGGGAAAGGCCTATGTCCATTGTGCAGAAAAGTAGTCTCGTTTAAAGAAACCATTATATTGAAGTTGAAAAAGGCAGACACGGTATTTAGAGAACCAAAATAAGATAAAGGTTAAGCTGCTCTGCTTTTAAATGTGTTAATACATTGTGGAATTTTTTAAGTGATACTGATAAAGTGTAAGGTACTTTTGCTTGTCGATAAATTCCACTTTCTGTTTTGTCGTTTTCAAGTTCTCCAAAATGCAATTGTAAATTTCAAACATCCAGTTTCTGCATGTTTCCGGTTCATCAAGATACAAAATAGCTACCAATCTTTCAAAAATGTCCCCCAACATCTCATTTGCTATGTCAAGACTCTTTTCGGTAATGATTTTCCTCATATATTCTCGATATTTGACATTTGTTACTCCCTCGTGCAATTTGTAAGCTAAACTAAGACGATTGAATATAATGTTTGTGTTGAGAAAATGCAAATCATCCATGTTCCATTTGAAATTGGGATTCATTTTGGAATAGTGTATTAGAAACTCGGCTGAATACCGCTTTAAAACTGTGTCACCTAAAACATCGAGATTTTCAACTAGTCTCTTGAGTGTTTTGTTTTTCTCATACAATTCAAAATCTGGCACAACCAATGATATTCCAAAAAACTTATACAAGATTTGATTATGGAATTTGGGAATAGGTGGAAGTTTATTTGGTAAAGTGATCAAAAATGGAGACTTGGTTACTTGTGCAAATAATGTTAGATCCAATGCAATTTGGTTTGAAGACAAAAACTGTGATACTTTTTCAATATACTCGTTGATGAAAAGTTCATTGTTGAATATTTTCTCAAGCTCATTTCTGTCGGCGATAGGGGTAAGAAATTTGAGTATTAAGTAGTCATAGTCTTTGTCTTCAAGGTAAACCATTGCGGCAAATACATTGACTGGAGTGAATCCTGTAAACACCACCAATTCGCTTTCTTCAATTTGTTGAAACCGGATTTTTTTGCAATCATTCTTCACAAAACACTGGTATAACAGCAATGGTTTGTGCTTACTAAACATACACCATTTGATCAAGTATTCAAATATCAACAGCCGGCCAATCTGATTCAAAACTGCTACACTCGTGCGGTTTTTGAAGTTTCTAGTTTCATCAATTTTCAACTCTATGGGAGAGATTAAACTCCCCAGCCTGTGAAAAATAGATGCTTGTCCCCTCAACGAAACCTTGATTTTTTCCATATTCAGCGAATCGAATTCATACCTCCCTGTGCCAAGTGCATCAAGTAGATCATAATTGAAGAATTTAAAACTCTTGTAATTCGGCGTTTTTTGTTTATATTCAAGTTGTTTTTTGGCTACTAATGCTTCGCAAGAATACTCCCTCATTATTGCCTCAAATGTGCGAGTTTGACCTAAATCAACAGTTTTGTTCTTTTTTAAACCTCGAAACTCCTCCAAGAGAAATGTACTCCAATCTGTACTTGTGGTGGTGTCATTGTCTTGAATAGGAGACCCCTTATTAGTTATTGCTTGCTCTTTTGGAGCTGAACTTTCACCCAATTCCAGCTGTTGCAGGACTAGATTATTACTTTGCCCTTTTATGCTAACTGGTTGATTTTCAGACCTGCTATGCTTTGAACCCCCATTTTTATCTTTGAGACTGTTCTTGCGTCGCTTTGATGCTATAGAATTGATTGAAATATCCTCTGCTTGCTCAATTCCGTGCAATTTTTCCAACTTCTCAGCTCTGGCTCTATTATCTTTGAGAGATTTCACAAATGTACTTATTGATATCTCCTCAACGACTTTCTTTTTTGGCAAAAACTTGACCTCTTTTGCATTTCCTTGCTTGACGGCTTGCAAGGGATATGACAATCTTGATTTTCCACCACTAGAACCTTGTTGCAAACGTTGAATAGAATGTATACAACGAATTAAATTTCGATATAGTACAATATTGATTTTTGGACATGGCACAACATTAAAGCAAAATATCATTGCTTTTCTTACTATGTCACTTTTTTTTCTAATCTTTCTTTTACTGCTATAACCCAATGTCCTTATGTCGTACTTTTCCTTTAAGCATCATTAGAGGAAAGAAAAACTCAAGAGGCCTTTAACTATGAACCTTTAGTTCAACTAAGAAACAGGTTATTGCAATATAAAACTGTACATAATGGTAGCATCTTGAAAAATTACAGATTATTAAAGTCGCAAATCTTTTTTAAATTTGCGACATTGGTGCATTGATTCTTTACCATACAAAAGTTGTTTAACGTATAAACTGAAGATGTATATTTCAATGGCGTATATATATATATATATATATATATATATATATATATCTGTTTATTTATTTGAGTTTTCTTTGCTCACAAATACAACCCTTCCAAGTTCTCTTCCACTTTATTCTTCAACACTGTTTCCTTGGCTGCTTTGAAATCATCCGCCTTGACTTGCATACGCCTCTCCCGCAAGGCCATAAGACCTGCTTCGGTACAGATTGCCTTGATATCGGCACCGGACAAATCGTCCTTCCCAGTAACAATCTCATCCAAATTGACATCATCGGCCAAACTCATTTTCGAAGTGTGGATGGATAAAATCTTCTTTTTGGTATTTGAATCGGGATTCTCAAATAGTATCTTTCTATCAATTCTTCCCGGTCTGATCAAAGCAGGATCAAGACTTTCAATTCTGTTAGTGGCCATAATGACCTTGATATCACCCCTATCGTCAAATCCATCTAATTGATTAAGCAACTCCAACATTGTTCTTTGGATTTCCCTCTCACCACCGGATGTCGACTCGTATCTCTTTGTACCAATAGCGTCGATCTCATCAATGAACACAATAGATGGTGCATGTTCTCCTGCGATTTGGAAAATTTGACGACATAATCTTGGACCGTCACCTAAATATTTCTGAATTAATTCCGACCCTACTATTCTCAAAAATGTAGCAGATGTCAGATTGGCTACCGCCTTAGCTAGCAATGTCTTTCCGGTCCCGGGAGCACCATACAATATTACTCCCTTTGGTGGTTTTATTCCCATCTCCTCGTACAATTCAGGATGTGTCAATGGCAATTCTACAGACTCCTTAATCTCCTGGATCTGCGATTCTAATCCTCCGATATCAGCATAGGACTCTGTTGGCGACTTGTCCAACTTCATTACCGAGACCATTGGGTCAGCATCATCTTGGAGAACACCGACAACAGCCACTGTTTTGTGATGTAGCAACACCGAACACCCAGGCTCTAACAAACCCTTATCTACAAAGGACATTATAGGCACATAATACTCTGAGCTTGCCGTACTAGACACAATCGCATGGTCATCGTCAATAATCTCTTCTAGTGTTCCAATCGCCATTGGATACCCGCGTAATTCGTCGATTTTTTCTCTTTCCTCAGCTTGTCTTGCTTCTGTAGGTTGGAAAGCTTCCTGGTTGAAAACCAACTCTTCCTCTAACAAAAGATGATCCTTAACTCTTTCCAATTTCAACAACTTCAATTTACACCTTGTGTTGGGTAATATCGTTGGTAATTTAACTGCAGTGTCTGGACCTTTTCTTCTCTTTTTACCAAATTTAGACTCTACAGGAGGCTCATATTTGGGTTTCTCTTTCTTCTTATCGTCTTTCTTCTTATTGGCATTATTGCCACCTGGCATACCTGAGGATCCCTGTCCCATATTTCCTCGAAAAGCTCCTAAAAATTGACAAGAGAAGAAAAGACAAGAGAGTGTAATCCTTTAACTATTGTATGATCAAAGTTCTAGTGAGGTTTTTTTCGTTAGCCATAAAAGCTTGCCACCAATTTTTCAATGCGTGGAGCTACCACAAATGACACTATCGAGCAGAGCGAGATAGTGTCATTAGTCAGTGTGCTCCACTATCAACTCTATCAAGCAGAGCGAGATAGTGGAGCAACATTCAGTGACTTGTTACAACACTATCGGCACTATCGAGCAGAGCGAGATGGTGGAGCAACACTTAGTAGCTTACTGTCTCGCTCCGTCGATAGTGTCGCACGATAGTGTTGCTGGACAGTAGAGCTAAACTCAGTAGCTTGTAACAACACTATCTCGCTCTGCTCGATAGTGTTGCTTGATAGTGTTAGTAGCTTGTAACAACACAATTTCGCTCTGCTCGATAGTGTCGCTCGATAGTGTCGCTCGATAGTATAGCTGGACAGTAGAGCTAAACTCGGTAGCTTGTAACAACACTATCTCGCTCTGCTCGATAGTGTTGCTCGATAGTGTCGCTCGATAGTGTCGCTTGATAGTGTCGCTCAATAGTGTAGTATTCTTTTTTCTCTAGCTCATCTCATCTCTACTCTCATAACCCTATAGTCAATATGCCCCACTATCTCGCTCTGCTCGATAATAAAGTCAAAGACAACGCTAGTGCTCTATCTACACCCATCTACTAGTTTCAACTCATCCTAGATAACCTCTTACGTAACCTCCTACACGACCTCCTACACGACTTCCTACACGACTTCCTACACGACTTCCCCCTTCCCCCTTCCCTCCTCCTAATTGATTTGCAATTACTGCTACTCTTCCACTAACATCACCCTTGGCTTTGCTAGTGCAGTTTTCATACCTTTTTTCCCTACTCTTCTTCTTCTTAAAGTAAGGACTGGCAGTATAGAGCATTTAAATTCTCTGCTTCATTATTAAAACGAATTTCTTTCATTTCCCTCCCCCACGATTTTTGAATGGTTTCCAATTCACCTGATTGCAAGAGAGAACATCTAGATCGTCATGATTAATCATGCTTTCGAAAACAAGGAGATTACCACAAAGAAAAAACTATCCAAAAGTCCACGAAATGGTGGATTTCACCCTACAGATACTTTGCTCTCGCTGCCCTTGTCGAAGCCATCCCCAATGTCTAACCCGATCCGGGTAGAAAAGTCGTCCACAGACGTTTCCCAAGTATTACAAGATTCTAAGCAAAATCGTCTACGACTAGACTCCTTAACACATTATAAACCACACCATTCACTAGCAGACTCCACAAAACATACATATTTTCCAAAACGAAATAGAGATAAAAATCTCGATTCCCAGGAGATTATTGAGTCAAGAGACAGCTTGCTTCTACTTGCAAAGAAAACGCGAGGAAAGATATCTGAAGTACGAGATTGTTCAGGTCGGTACTTGAACTTGAACGAGCACCGTTTGCGAGAACCGCCTCGAGTTTGCCAATCGTTGAGATCATATGAATACCTGGGGAAACCTTTAGCACAAAGGTACAGAGGCCCCGGTATTGCTTTGGCAGTTTCTTCAAATGGCCGGTTTATATACATATGCAAAGATCAACAGCCTGTGGACGATTTCGTCGTTGATATTGACAAACACTTGAAACAGTTTGTTTTTCGTAGCGACTCGTTTGCGATGAAATTGAATGACAGGTTTGAATACATTACGGCAATACATGATGGGACAGTTGTCAAATTTCGTGATTATTTCAAAGAGTATCCAAATCCCAAAGTGCAGTTTGGAATCTTTGCTGAAGAGAACCGTTCAAAAGAGCCCGTTGCAGTGCCTTCAATACTGAAAAAGCTCGTTGCAGTGCCTTCAATACTGAAAGAGCCCGTTGCAGTGCCTTCAATACTGAAAGAGCCCGTTGCAGTGCCTTCAATACTGAAAGAGCCCATTGCAGTGCCTTCAATACTGAAAGAGCCCATTGCAGTGCCTTCAATACTGAAAGAGCCCGTTGCAGTGCCTTCAATACTGAAAGCGCCAAAGGTGATTGATCCGTTGAAAAACGTTGTTGTAAGAAGTGCACTTCGGAGAAGTTGCAGAGTATTACCTACTGAAAAGTCTGTCAGGAGTGAAAAGTCTGTTGAAAGAAAAGACTCTGTTGAAAAAAGAGAACCTTTTGAAAAGAAAGAGTCTGTTGAAAGAAAACAGTTTGTTGAATTGGAAAAGCCTGCCAACAAGCTTGAAAAGAATTCCAAAACCAGTCGAAAAGCTGAATTTGATGGCGATGACGTTCAGCTCATTGAAGCTAACGGTAATGATTATGCCAAATTTTTTAATAATGTAAACCATGTGGGACCTGAGGTGGTGCCATCTTTTCATCCGGAATTACGTTTCAAGTTCAATGACGGAACTGAGATGTTCATCAACCGCAAAGATTTTGAAACATTGTTTCATAATAATTGGGTCAATGATTTGTTGATAGATTTTGGATTGAAATATCTGATTCAAAAAAGCATAGAGGAAGGTAAAGTGAAATCTAATGAAATTTATGCCTTCAACTCATTCTTTTACACAAAGTTGGTTTCAAAGGAAAAAGAGGGGCCACAGGATTATTATGGCAATATTCGGAGATGGTTGCAAAAGATTGATTTGATGAGTTATCCATATGTGGTGATTCCCATTAATGAGGATCTACATTGGTATTGTTGCATTGTGAGAAATCTACCTGCTTTGTTAAAAGCTGAGAAAGAAAATAAAGCTCGCGTTGAGGCAGATAGTGATGTAGAAGAAGTGGATCCCAAAGTAAAAAGTACTGCAGATATTTTTGTTTTCGACTCGTTGGGAATGAGAAGAGACCATGTCAAAGTACCTTTAAAACAATTTATTATTGGATATTGCAAGGAAAAATATGATTTGGATATTGCCAAAGATCATATACGTGTTCATTCAGCTCGAGTGCCAAGACAGAGAAATTTTAATGATTGTGGTGTTCATGTTTTATTCAATGTTCGGAAGTGGCTAAATAGAATACCCGAGTGTGAGGCGCACTGGAGAAAGTTTCAACCAGGTACAGTTAAACACTTGTTTCCAGCTGAAGAAAGGAATAGAGAACGTATTTTTTGGGTGGAAACTTTGCTCCAATTACATCTGGAGCAAGATTATCGAGCAGAACATTCTTCCGATGAAGAGAGTGATGATGATATTGAGATTCTTGAGGATAACAGAACTTCTTCTTCTAGACGAAACAAGTTACATGGTGATGTAGGACAGAGAGAGACAATGAAGAAAAGTACTCTGCAGAAGGATAAACTGGAAAGCATTACAAATGATAATGTCTTGTCTGTGGCTAAAGAGGATGTTCCCGAGCTGACAAGCGTCAAGAAGAAGGAAACTGAGTCTTTCAAGTCGGGAGATGAAATTGTTATACCTAACTCTCTCAAAGTTGAGGTGGACGAATTTAGAGAAAAACTAAGCAAAACAGAGCAGATGGAGGAAAAAGAAGAGGAGAAAAAGGAGAAGAAGAAGGAGAAAATTGACAAAGAATCGACCAGACTGGCTACCAGTAACAATGACATTTATGAGGTTTGTGAGGAAAAAGTTGGAAAAGATTTATTAACGGGCAAAAAATTAAATACAAAGAATTCCTATTCGGAGTTAATAGAAGTAACTGAAGAGCGGATAAAAGTTGATGGTGATGGCTTTTCCTCTCCCCCCTCCCCACCCTCATCTTCCTCCTCCTCATCGACATTAACAAAATCAACATCAAGTAAAGACGGAAAGCAAACTAATAAACTGTCAAACGGTTATATCAAGGACTCAGAAGGAAAAGTTAAAAATTCATCACTACCTCAAAACTTTTACGATAGTTTCAATCAGCTCAATAGCAGCGATGACAGATTTTCAGTTGCACTGGTAGCACTGGCATCGAAGCTTGCTAGAGAGAATGGGGTGAAAATTAATACAGAATCAAGTGTAAATGCCTGTGTAGAGGCAAATGACATGTCTCGGTGGCCAAAACTCAGCGATGTGCTCGAAATGAAAGCGGCAACAATTGACCCCTTTGGAAATACAAGTCAAAGCAATGCCCCTAGTATAGTGAAAAAGCTGAAAATAGAACGTTTTTTAGTACCTGCTAAAGAAGAAGACGAAAATGTGGGAGGAGCTAGAGGTGATGAAAGTGTAAGTAATGAAGCAAGAGCTAGAGGTGATGAAAGTGCAAGTAATGAAGCAAGAGCTAGAGGTGATGAAAGTGCAAGTAAAGAATCAAGAGCTGGAGGTGATGAAAGTGCAAGTAAAGAATCAAGAGCTGGAGGTGATGAAAGTGCAAGTAAAGAATCAAGAGCTGGAGGTGATGAAAGTGCAAGTAAAGAATCAAGAGCTGGAGGTGATGAAAGTGCAAGTAAAGAATCAAGAGCTGGAGGTGATGAAAGTGCAAGTAAAGATGGAAAAGTTTTCGACATTAATGAGTCATTTGAAAATAAAACAAAAACTTCACCCTTGAAACGCAAAAGGGGTAACAAGATTATAAAAATGAATTGTTTTGATATCGAGAGCGATACAAATCTGAATGTTGAAGAAATAATAGACTTATCAAGAGACGTTTCTAGTGAGAAAAACAAGGACGAAAAGCGTACAAGCCTGCATTCCAACTTTTCGAAAAGACGAAGACTTTTATAGAAGGAAACACCTATGCGCATACATACACACAAACACACAAACACACCCGGTCCGTTTTTTGCGGGAGAATCTTCTTCTCTTTGAATAAAGAAAAGCATCTCCAAAAGTTTAGTTAACTGTATTTTCCATTCACGTGGCACATACCATTTTTAATCTTTTTTTCTTTGTTTTCTTCTCTTTCTTGTTTCTTAGTTTAAATATCATGCAGAAATCAGGTTCCATTTACCAATATTGATAAGAAGAGATTTTGGAAAAGAGTATAGGAATATGACGACAGATATCACATCACCGCCCTTGCCGCCTAGAAAAGAGGAGAGGGTTGTTGTTGGTCTGCCTGATTTTAGTGCAACAATTGACCTTAAAAAGGCGCTTCCCGAATTACCCAATGAGGGATTGAAGTTTACACCTGATGACAGCTTGTCGCATATATCGCTTATTAGGCAGATGAAGCTTTACAGTTCACCTGCGATGAATAATAGCTATAGTGTCATTTCCAATGATGCCTCATTGAGTGTGAAACCATTACCCGAAACTGAAGCAAATGAAGACTCTTTTTGGCTAAGGGTGATTAGCGACTATAGTAACCAGATTGTGAGAAATGAGAATGCTGAAGTTTTAGAAACAAATATAATCAATGGGATTCCCCTTGAATTGAGGGGCAGGGTTTACAGTAAGACACTTGAAATCAAGTACAAGTTCAATAGTAAAAGGGAACTTGAGGCCTGTTTGAAAAGGGGGGGTGACTCAAAACCCAGCTCTGAGGATGTGCTAATTCCCTCTGAGGATGTGGTGAAGCTGATTCGCTCCTTGGATGCTAGCAATCAGGAGGTCAATAAAGCTCTTGAAGTGTTTTTATCAAGTGTATACGAGTTGCTTTATGAAATACCTATGCTGGACGAGGAAAGATTTTTTATTTTATTAAAGATATATCAGTGGTATATGACTATTAAAGAGGATGAATTCATGTATAAGGTGAGTCGTGCATTAGAAGACTCATTGGGCTGTTTTTCTCATATATCAAGTCAGGGTATAAACTGGTCTATATACTACCGAAGTATTTTACCAAATTTACTTTGTGGAATGTTTTCAAAAGAACTCAATTTGCTATTATTTGACTTGATTGTTTTTGAAGGTATTGATTTCATTCTTCGACTCCTACTTTGGTGCTTTATGGAAAACCAAGAAAATCTTGCTTCTTTAGAAGGAGACGATTTGTTCAGTTTTATAAACTCACCCGAGTTCTTTTCCCCAGTAAAAAACGGCGATATCTCCCAGATATTGAAATTAAGCCCACCAGTCATTCTTTACGAAAATGAGTTTTACCTAATGAAAGCAAACTCGCTAAGCAACAACAGAAACGAGCTATCAAACTTGAAGGAGGTTCACGAAGACTTGGTGGTAAAAATCAACAATACAAAGCACAATATTGAAGACCTTCAACTAACACATACCGAGATTTCTGAGCAAAGCAATCAATATACGTCGGATTTGGAAACGGCTCTACAAGAGAAGGAACAATTAAACAAGGAAAGAGCTGAATTGCAGAGTAAATACGAACATCTCACAATGAAGGAAAATCTAGCCAATACCATCCAAGCAAATAAAGAGTTCTCACAAAGAAACGAAGATTTAAAGCTGCAAGTGGACAATTTGAAAAAGATAGTTGAACAAAAGAAGATAAAGCTTGCCAAGGTTAGTGTGTAATTGAAATATATATATAAGAAAAAGAAGAAAAGAATAGGATGATTTTTATGATTTTATGAATTTTTTTTTTCCCGGTTTATTCTTTCTCGTAGATTTATACGATCCAAACTAAAGATACAAGCTCTGTAATATGGATAAGATTAAGGAAAAAGAAGGAACTAAAATTGGGGTAGTCGGGGCGGGACTAGTGGGATGCCTTGCTGCATTGGCATTTGTTTCTAAAGGTTACAAAGTAACTCTCTTTGAGTCGAGACCTGACCCGAAATTAGCTGATGCGAGCCAGAGAAATCTCCGATCGATTAATTTAGCTGTTAGCAATAGAGGAATTAGAGCATTGCGGTATGTTGATGATGAATTGGCCGAGAAAGTCCTTTCCCGAGTCACTCCAATGAAGGGAAGGATGATTCATGATATCACTGGGCTCAAACAAGAGTCTCAGTTATACGGGTTAAATGGCGAGTGCATAAACTCAATAGACAGGGCATTTCTCAATAATCTTCTTTTGGATGAATTGAGAAGCAAAAATGTTGAGTTATATTTTGAACATAAATTGGTCAAGTTATCCAACATGGACCGGGGCGGGGACCGGGGCGGGGACCAGGACCAGGACCAGGACCAGGGCCATGGACAACAAGAACAACGTCCAGTAATCGAGGTTGTGGATACCAAGGGAAAGTTGGAAAAGTATGAATTTGATTATATTATCGGCGCAGATGGAGCACACTCTCAGTTCAGATATCAAATGCAGAAACATATGAGAATGGATTTTTCCCAAAAATACATTGATATGCAATATATCGAGTTGTACATCCCTCCAGATGGTGTCAACAAATTTTCAATCGACCCAAACCATTTACATATTTGGCCAAGACACAAGTTTATGTTGATTGCATTAGCAAATGAGGATGGGTCGTTTACAACCACATTTTTCAGCCCATGGTCTGTTATTGAATCCATAAAATCGAGCAAAGAGTTTGTTGAATTTTTCAAGGAAAACTTTCCCGATGCTGTCAAATTGATTGGAGAAGAAGCTCTTGCCGAGGCATACGTTAAGAATCCAAGAGGTTCTCTCATGCAGGTAAGCGCATTTCCTTACAACAGTCCTCAAGGAAAAGCTCTTATTATTGGTGACGCTGCACACTCAATGGTGCCTTTCTATGGACAGGGTATGAACTGTGGATTTGAAGATGTGAGAATCATGATGGAACTAATTGATAAACACAAGAGTATTGAGCAAGCATTTGTAGAGTATTCGCCATTGAGAAAGAAAGACTTGGACGCAATCTGTACACTAGCTTTGGAAAATTATTACGAAATGTCTTCAAAAGTGACAAATGTTTGGTATTTGGCAAAAAAGAAAATCGACTACTCGTTGGGTAGATGGTTGAAAAACAAATGGTTACCGTTGTATACGATGATTTCTTTTAGAGACGATATTCCATACTCAAAAGCAGTGGAAATAGAAAAGGCCCAATCAAGAATTATTACAAATTTGCAAATCGGGATATTCAGCTCAGTCTTGGTTTACGGTATCGTACAAGGCTTGAATCTTTATGATAAGTTCAATGTGAGAAATATGACTTCATAATATACTACTGGCCATTTCTTTTTCTTTTTTTTTTTCATCTTTTTTTTTTTCCACACGGATTTGAAAAATTTAGTTGATGAGGAAGAAGATTGTAAGTATTATCAACTTGTAAATAGAACCATGATTAGGTCCACTTTTGACAGATCCGTCAGCAGAGCTGGCCGAGTGGTTGCTATCTCTAAATTTCACACCACCTCTTTTGTTTTCAGTGAAAAGCCTCCCACCACACCATTAAAAGTTTTTCTTGATACTTTTCGACAAGAGGTTAAAAAATCTAGCGAATTAAAAGAGAATATAAAAGCTTTGCAAGATGAGTCTGGAAGGCTAGCAGAGTCTGAGGCATTCAAAAGAGCTAAGGAAGCCTACGCTAAAGCCCAAAAGGGAAGTAGTGCAGCAGGGGTGATGGTGAAGAAGACAGCAGACGCCGTTGGCGATGTGGCACAAAAAGCTTGGGACTCGCCTGTGGGGAAAGGTGTCAGAACATCAGTTCGCGTTAGCGCAGAAGCAGCAGATAAGGCCTTTGAGCCAGTGAGAAAAACTCAAATATATAAAGATGTTTCTGAGGTGATTGACGATGGGTCATCTACATCGTATGGAGGGTTTTTAACTAAAGAGCAGCGACAATTATTGAGGCAAAAGGAATTAGAGAGGAGGTTGAAGGAAGGATACAGCGGGCCCGTGAAGGAGAATGAAAAGGCTGGATCCGAATTAGTGGCCACTGAAGAAAAAGCATCGGGGCCATCTGTGGGCGAGAAATGGGATACTTTTAAACAAAAGTCGCCGATTGGTAAAGGAATCGCATATTTGAAAGAAAGGTGGGACGAATCGGAAAACGGGTTAATTAGTGTTGTACGTACGATAATTGAAAAAGTTGCCGGTTTTTTTGCAGAAACAGAACAAGCAAAGACAATTAAACAATTTAAATATATGGATCCTTCCTTTCGTCTCACGGATTTTCAAAAGACATTAACCAACTATATTGTTCCTGAGATTATTGATGCTTATAATAAAAATGATGCCAAGGTTCTTAAAGAATGGTTTAGTGAAGCTCCATACAATGTTTGGGAAGCACACAACAAACAGTTTATCCAACAAGGGTTATTTTCAGATAGCAGGATTTTGGACATTAGAGGAGTCGATGTGGTTACTTGTAAAATGTTGCAACCAAATGATACTCCCGTTATTGTGGTGAGCTGTAGAGCTCAGGAGATTCATTTATATAGAAATGCGAAAACGGGAGAGATTGCTGCAGGTACTGAGGATCATATTCAGTTAAGTACATATGCTATGGTGCTCACAAGAATCCCAGAGGAGTTTGATAACAAGACGACCGAAGGATGGAAAATAGTTGAGTTTGCCAGAGGTGGGTCAAGGCCATTCCATTAAGTAGAAAGATTTAATTTGTAAATAAATTGAAAAAAACAAAACAAAACGTAGCAAACAAAATACAATTAGAGATAACGTAGTAACTAAACATTACTAGCTAAACATTATTAGCTAAACAGCATTAAGAAAACGTAGTAGTTGGGCATTTTTCCATCAAAAGAAACAATAGGGCCTAAAAAAATGAAGAAAAAATAAAAGAGACGAAGTGTGAAAGGTGGAAGGAAGGAGAGAGAGAGAAAAAAATATATATAGCTTTGCGGGATAGAGAAATTTTTATTGACACCTAGTGTGAGTAAAACTTGTCCATTTGATTGCTCTGATATGTCTGACGCTATAGCTTCTAAGGAAGAAGCGTCCAAGGTGTTTGATAAGCTCAGGAAAGACCCTGCTAATCAAGTTTGTTTTGACTGCTCCAACAAGAATCCAACATGGACATCAATACCATTTGGTATTTTCTTATGTTTACAATGTTCATCGGTGCACAGGAATCTAGGTGTTCACGTTTCCTTTGTCAAGTCGTCTAACTTGGATTCCTGGCAAAGAATACAGTTGAGGAATTTCAAATTTGGAGGAAACCGGCATGCTAAGGATTTTTTCCTAAAGAATGGTGGTTCTCAATTTGTGAATAACATGAACCAAGTAGACGCTTTGGCCAAGTATACGTCGCCAGTCGCCAACAAGTACAAGGAAAAATTAAAACAGAAATCGGCACAAGATGCCCAAAAGTATCCTGATATTGTTACCTTGGAGGATTTGAATGATGCCGATTCCAGTAGCGAGTCTCCAAGTGAAAGTACAGACGATTTTTTTTCAAATTGGACCAAGCCAGTTGCTCCAACGCCATCACCCCTTGGCTCGAAAAGCGGTACTCCTAATGCATCAACTGATGATTTACTGAAAAAGAAACCCGTTGTTAGAACAACAGCGAGCGCAACAAGATTAAAGAGTAGCACCACTGCGGCCAAAAAATCAATATTATCCTCTAAAGGTGGTAATGGTCCTAGAAGAGCAGCCAAGAAGATCAACAAAGACGAAATTATTGATTTTGATGAGATTGAAAGAAAAGCAAAAGAAGAAGAGGAGGAGAAGAAAAAATTGGGGTACAGTCCCGAAGAGCCTGTGAAAGCTTCAGCAGCTGTTGCTTCAGTATCACAAGAAAAGAAACAACCATCAACTTTGGCATCGATAAAGAAAGAGAATCGCGCTGCGCAGCCCGTCCAAGAAACTACTCAGCAATTTCAAAAGCTAGGCTTTGGTATGATACAAGGAGAGAACAATGTCACCACGGGGCCGGTTAAGCAGTATAAAGAGGTGAACTATTCAGGAGAAGTTGCTAATAAATATGGTTCTCAAAAGGGAATTTCATCAGACGAATTTTTTGGGAGAGGACCAAGATTTGATGAAAATGCCAAAAACGAAGCCAAAACTAAGTTACAGGCATTTAACGGGGCCCAATCAATCTCTTCTTCATCGTACTTTGGAGAAGAGGAACAGCAGCCTACACGTTCAAACACAAATGGTATCAGCTTGAGTGATTTGGAAGCAAGTGCTAGAGAGTTTGCTTCCAGATTTTCAGGAAATGCAAATCAAGATATGGAGGTTTTGAAAGATGCTTTAGAAGATGGTGCAAATAAATTGGGGTCTTATTTGAGAGATTTTTTGAGGTAAGGCAAGGAACCAAAGCAGAGCAAGTAAATAGATAATATAAAATAAAAAAAGAAACATAAAATTGGTGAGTCAACTTAAAAAAAAAAGGGCATTTCAAATTACAAAAATCTAAATCACTATAACTTTGTCATTCTAACCAGTAAAGCAAAGTATTCTTGCGACACTAGCGAGGCGAAGCGAGCTAGTGGAGCAGTATGTAGAGAGTAGAGAGTAGCGACACTAATAAAGATATATCAAGTTGAATACGAAATCTAATAGTGTCGGTGACAACTAGTGTCGATAGTATCAGTGGCAGCTGGTGTGCCCCACTATCTCGCTATGCTCGATAGTGTCGATAGTGTCGATAGTGTCGATAGTGTCTGTGGCAGCTAGTGTGCTCCACTATCTCGCTATGCTCGATAGTGTATTTTTTTTTCTTTTTTATCCTCTATTCTATCATGGAAACTTCTGGCTTGTCATTCCACTCTTCAGAAGTAACAGCCATTCTTTGATGTTCATAGAGTGGAGGTGGGTCAACCACATTCTTCCTCCTAAGAACATACCTTTGGATGCCATTCCAAAATGTTTTTGTCCTATATACAGCATGCGTATACATGGGCACTTCAAATACAGAGTCCAACTCTTCCAAAGTTAAGCCTTTTGTCTCTGGTAAAAACCACAAAACTAAAAAGAAACCAATTGCATTCCAAGCTGCATAAAACCCAAAAGCACCAGTGGAAGTCATTGCTTTCTGCATTCTAGGCCAAGTAAATGCCAAAATAAAATTAAAGAACCAACATGTGGCTGTTGCCCACGCCATACCCAAATCTCTAATATATAATGGGAACGCTTCTGCTGAATAGGTAAATGGAACAGGACCTTCAGATGAACTGTAAACGCAACTGAATAGGTACACACCCACTGTTACCATTGCAACCTGTCCTCGCGTATTTGTAATTAAAAAGCCGCAACCAGCAACAAGCAAAAATGCACACATAAATGGGAACGCAAACAATAGCAAGTTCCGACGGCCAAAAGTGTCAATTGTAAAGAAACTAGGTATTGCAAAAACAAAGTTTATCATACCAAACCCCCAAGATGCTAAAAGTGCCGAAATGACGCTATAGTTTGCCGAGATAAAAATCGATGATGAGTAATAGGCAATGACATTGATACCGCAAAACTGTTGCATAAACATCACAATCCACGAGGCAATAGCACCATTTCTATTTCTTCTAATAGAAAACATTTGTATAAGTCTTTTCCAAGTAGGTATATCATAAGAGCCTTCCTCCAAAAGAAGCACATGTTGATAAAACGTGTCACGCGCCGCAGCAATCCTCTCAATCCTTAGTTGTTCCAAACTCTCAAAAGCTTCTTTGTGTCTGTTCTTTCCCATTAGCCAACGTGGGGACTCTGGAACAAATGGGATTTGGAACAAAACAATAGCTGCCGGAATAAATGCACTTCCCAACATCAATCTCCAGTTTAATCCAGTGCCAAAGCTGTGGTTTGGTACATAATAAAATGCTAAACTCAGCACGTAACCAAACATAATACCAACAGCTGTAAAAAATTGCCACAACATAACCAATGCACCTCTAATCTGTTTAGGAGTGCACTCAGCTGCATATGCTGGAACTGTAGCACTCTTGATTCCAATACCAAAACCCAAAAAAAATCTTGCTATAAATAAATGCCACCACGTATTAACGAATCCACTCCAGATGCATGTTGCCGCTGAAATTAGACAAGTCACCCAAATCGTCCACTTTCTTCCCAAATAATGATTCCAAGAGTCAGACATCCAACAAGCTACACACGAAGCACACAAGTAAGGAGCAGAGTTGACTAATCCCTCAATCAAATCAGCATTCTTCATCTCAGTGACACCAAATGCTTTTGGATAAAACAATGTGGCGCCATTGATAACCGACTCGTCCATCCCTTGTACTGCTGCTGCCATTGAACCTACTGCAATAACTGCCACCAACTTCATAGGTACGTGCCATTTTTTTGTGTTTTCAATATAAAGCCCGCTTTTTTCTTTATCACTCAAAAACGGCATGGAGTTAAAAGCATTCGGTGCCCTAGCCACCGCAGCAGCTCTAGAAAATAACTCAGGGTCCAAATCATGTTTTATGGCATAGTTCCGCCCCATTTGCATAACTTGTTTTTCTGTATACTGTGCCAAAATATTCCCACGTTCTCCATCTACACGTTCTGCTTCATCATCCATAGACTCCAATTCCGAAGCATCTTTATTTTTCAAGCCTTTATTTGAACTTGAGGAGGAGCTAGCATTTTCGAAAAGGCCATCGTTAGCATGTTGATCTATAATAACCTTCTCCGTATCCGAGTCGGTACTCATAGTGTAAATTCGTAAATTCGTGAATTTCTTTGTGAATTGTCTTTATCCTTGGCTTTGTAACAATATAGATTTCTTTCCCGTCTCTTATATATATATATATATATAAATTAATATATATGGTAAAGCAATTTTTTTAGGATAAAGCAAGTACCCTTCTCTAGTAATAAGTAGAATGGGTTATATACTATTTATATTTATATATTGAATTCGACCGAATATCAAAGGCCTTAATAAAAACAAAAAATTAAAAATATTGGCGTCACGTCACTAGTGTTTAAAAAAAAAACTAGATAAGCTAACAACAACCCTTATACGAATACATCTGTCAGGACGTGGGGGGGGGAATGAGAAATGGGGGATAGTGGTCGGAAGAATACAATACCAATTTAATTTGCCTGTCTATTTTATTTTTAAGTAACTATTGCATCCAAATACTGCAGACAAGTTATTTTGACGTGGACACAAAAACCAAGATAGAAATTCCGATTTTCCATAATTTTTCCTGGGGTCAAAAGAGGCTGAAAAATTAATGTTAGGCGCCAACATGATAATATGGGGCACAACAAGGGAAAGAATTTATATAGGGCATGACAAGGGAAAGAATTTGTTTAGGGCACGACTTTATATAGGGGCCTTCTATTACCCCCCCAGTAATCATCTCTTATAACAGTTCATACCAGATATTCCAATAAAAAGATGATTTTTAATCAAAAATAGTTTATGATTGTTCGACACATCCTTGACTATGTTACTTTTAACTTTTACTACTGCAGTTTTAATGTTGCTATTTCACTTGCAAGTCTTTAATAATTTTGCGTGTTTTGCGTTTGCCGTGTGTATATAAAGTGCAAAGAAATTTTTCTGGCTAATTTCTCAAAGTGTTAACCTTTAATGCATCTGGGTATGGAGAGGGAAAGAGAGAAGGAGAAAAAGTGTTTGGTTAAAAGTCATGTATCTCCCATTATAAGTCTTTGCAAAGTCGGGTTCGATGGAACAACAGAAAACAGAGAAAAGAAAACAAAAAACAGAAGTCATAGAATAGAATTCATAGAATGGAAGTCATAGAATAGAAGTCATACAACAGAAGTCATACAACAGAAGTCATACAACAGAAGTCATATAACAGAAGAAACAGTATGATGTTTGAAGTTGTGCAGTGTGTAAAACTATTATTTTTTTTTTTTGCATGAACGTTCCGACACACACCCCTCTGTTTCGTCATTGCGCTTTCCAGGACGATAGACTTGCCATCTTGTTACTATTAAGTTAATGTTGGACACATTCAATCTTCCTCACACAGAGAAAAAGTGAGAGAATATACATAATATTCTCATTGCAGAGGTAGATTTATTGATTTCCCTTACTTAGTTTTGACAAATAGAGGTGCATTGCAATTTCATCTGTGTGTTTATTAGAATTTATTGTCACTCCACGTCAAGATCGCTACATGCCAAACCCGTGATGGGGTTATGAGATTTGTAAACATTTTACTTTTTTTTTTTTTTCCTCTAACTTTCTTCCCCCCCCCCCCGCTTTTTAAATTAAGTTAATCTAGATTATTTTGAAAAAAAAAATGTACAGAAGCAACCCCACTTTGACCATCTTTCCGTTATAAGATACAATAACACCTATTTTGATCTAACTGGTTAAAAAAAAAAGGGTTTTACGTTAGTGGCTATCTCCTTTCAATAAGATAGTTGTACAATGACGCAATAGTTGAATCTCTAAAATCTCTCGAGGAAATGAAAAAAAAAGAAAAAATAAAATAGAATATAAGCCCTCCCCCAAGCTTGTGGGACAATAGGAACAAGTGAAGGTACAACTATGAAATAAGATCTCATTAAACCAACTTAACTAAGTTACATTGTCTTTACAAATACGATAAACATTGGTGTTGAAAGCAGTAGGGCTTGCTATTTAGTTAAGGGGGAGAATCGATAGATTTTGAGCGCCACTATCGGGCAGCACTATCGAGCAGCACTATCGAGCAGAGCGACACTATCGAGCAACTCTTTGTAGACACTATCTCGCTCTGCTCGATAGTGCTGCCCGATAGTGCTGCCCGATAGTGCCGCTCAGCTCGATGGTGGAGCAACTCTTTGTAGCTTGGTCTTTCAACTAAAAAGTGTAGCAAGATAGTATTGAAGAAAGACATTGTAAGACAACCCTATGGCTGATAGTGTCACAGGTACAAAAATTACCCCAAGTTCTTCTCATATATACCGGAAAAAGGTACAATATTAATTTTAGTGAATTCTCATAATTAAAACCAAAAACTCATAAAGTTTTTATATGTGACTGATAAATATCGTTATTGAAAGTGTAGTTTATATTGAAATGGTGCGCAATTTTACACTTGTACCAGAGATCAATTTTCTACTACATCCGAACCTAGAAAAATATATGAAACTTTTGAGATCCAATGATTCACTTAGGAATAGCACAAGAATGGTGACAAAGGTATATAGGAAGGCAAGTATGGATTTATGAAAGGAAATAGTGTCACTAGTCAGTGCTGCTCCACTATCATGCTGGGCTAGATAGTGTCGAATTTATCTACTTTTTGGCATGAAAACTGAGCAAATCAATATCGCAGAGATTTTCAAAAAAAATATACAAGGCCTAAAAATCTTTGGCAATCCACAGAAAGATATGACAACTAGTGTGCTCCACTATCGAGCAAAACGAGATAGTGGAAAACAGTGTTCATAAAAGTAAATTGACTTTAGAGTTATGCGAGATAGTGGAAAACAGTGTTCATAAAAGTAAATTGACTTTAGAGTTATCGTAAAAAACCAAATCGAATCCACTTTACAATTATATTCTCAATGTAACTTCTCTATAAGAGCTATCCAAAGCTTCCTCGATTCAACTTACCCTTTTTTTTTCATGTGCTACGCCTATATTTCACCCGACTGGTCAATTCTCGATGCGTTTACTATAGAGCTGCCTAGCTGCTCAGTTACTCGATAGTGTCGATAGTGCTTCACTATCTCGCTTTGCTGGATAGTGATAGTGTCGATAGTGTCGATAGTCTCAATAGTGCTTCGCTTCGCTCGACTGTCCAGTTACTTTAGTTACCACGTTGCCCAGGTCCTACACTTATAAAGCCTAATTCTAGCGGACCAAGTAAAACACACCTTTATCCGCGTGTTTGTCTTACTCGATCTCAACCTTGACATGGCATACAAATCCTCGGAAACTTATTCCTTTAGTAGGAATAATCATCACAAAGATTATTTTATGGGGAAAACAAAAACATCTCCAAAAAAAAAAAAAAATAATACGCGCTAAGAAGGATGATGAAAAAAAAAATATATATCTTTGCAAAGATAAGTAAAGATATAAAAAAAGACTAGAATGCTTCAATTTTACCCCTCTTTGTTGAACTTCAACAGGCTTGCATAGATTTCTGACACACTTTACACTTTTTCAACTAGTTTTTCCACCACCAGCTGGCATGTCGGTTCAAGCTTTAAACGCACAGTACTTATACTATCTCCTCAAGTATCCACTTTTAACCAAGTCGATAACTTCAGGGATTCTCAATGGATTGAACGAAATAGTATCATCTGTTCTCACAAATGAATACCAAGAAACATCCATTTTTGGCATGAAAGTGAAACACATATTCAGTCTGAAATTGTTGAAAATGATTATATACGGAAGCTTGATTTCAACGCCAATAAGTCACAATATGTATTCAGTGATAAACAAAAACTTTAAAGCTCCATTAACTCCAAAACAAAAAGTGTTACAACTTCTTACTTCCCTTTTAACGGTTACTCCTACATTATCAGTATGTTTTGTGTCTTGGATCTCATTAATTAACAATTATGCTCCTACAAAGGGGACCAACATCTGTGGCGAGTTGAAAAGAATAGTATATACTATAAAAATGGGATTGAAAAAAGGATTGCCTCCAGTATTGAGATCTTCATTGGTCACCTCATTTTTAGCCTTGATTGCTGCTCAAAAATTTGTTCACCCGGACTTATGGGTGGTTTTCTTTAGCTTGATATATTTCGTATTGGGCACCTTCCAAAACACAAAGTTAAAGAGATTGCAAAAGCAACAAAAATTAAAGGAGTTGGATAAAAAGGATATATAGAAATGGGTATAGAAACCTGTATGAGTTATTAATTAATGAAAAATAACACAAAAAGTGAATAACCCAAAAAAAAAAAAAAAAAAAAATTAATCCCCGGACTATGCGATTGGATCAATTGGATTTAATTGCATAGTAACTCCACCTACCTTTTTCTTTCACTTTCCTTCTCTCACCACAGACCTAGAATGTCACTAATTCAACGAATTACTCCCTTTGTATTCAAAAGAACAATGATCACCGCTCAAGCAGTATTGTATCAGCAACATGGAGAGCCACAGGAAGTATTATTCACTCATAGTTTTAAAATTGATGATGAGAATTTGAAGCCAGATGCGGTAGTTGTTAAAACATTGGCATCTCCTGTAAACCCATCTGATATCAATCAAATCCAAGGAGTATACCCTTCAAAGCCACCGAAAACTTTAGACTTTGGCACTGAAGAACCAGCTGCTCCTTGTGGTAACGAGGGATTATTTGAAGTTTTGAAAGTTGGCGAAAATGTCAAGGATTTCCAGCCTGGGGATTGGGTGATCCCAAGTAACGTTAATTTTGGTACTTGGAGAACTCATGCCTTGGGGACCGTCTCCAACTTTATCAAATTGCCCAACCCTGCTCAAACACAGCAGCAAAATGATCCTGCCAAAAAGGGGCTAACTGTGAGTCAAGCTGCTACAATCTCTGTAAATCCACCCACTGCGTATCTCATGTTGACTCATTATGTAAAACTTAGATCAGGAAAAGATTGGTTTGTTCAAAACGGAGGAACTTCGGCAGTTGGAAAATACGCATCTCAAATCGGTAAACTTTTGGGAATCAATTCAATCTCGGTGGTTAGAGACAGAGATGATCTCGATGAAACTAGAGAAAAATTGAAACAATTGGGTGCGACAATAGTCATTTCTGAAAAGGAAAACTTGTCCAGAGAAGTGAGCGCTGATATCAAGTCTCGTGTCAAAGAAACTCAAGGTGAAGTGAAACTCGCCCTCAATTGTGTTGGAAGCAAGTCGTCTCAGGGGATTGCCAAGAAATTGAATCATAATGGATTAATGTTGACCTATGGCGGTATGTCGATGCAGCCAGTCTCGATTCCAACATCCTTGTTTATCTTTAAAAATATAATATGTGCTGGATTCTGGGTCACTGAGTTGTTGAAAAACAATCCAGAGTTGAAAAAAAAGACATTGGCGCAGATAGTTGAATGGTACGAAACAGGTAAATTGAGCGATGCCCCTACTAACAAGATCCAATTCAATGAAGATGCTAAAGAGGAATTACATTCGTTATATCTCCGTGGTATTAATGACAAAAATGGCAAACAATTAATCACCTATAATATAGGGGTAAATGAGTAAAATTCGAATAATTAAATAAGTTTAGTTGTAATAGTGAAGAAACTGCCATTTCTATGACTATAAAATGGGCCCACACTAGTTTTGGAGCTGACCACTGGACATGAGCCCACACTAATTATGGAGCTGACCAGTGGACATGAGCCCCCTTCGGCCTCCGCCCCCTCAACAAATCAAATTTTGGCTGACGTAATATTTTCTTTTTTTTTTTCCGTTCCCGTTTCCGCTCCTACAATTTTTTGGTTTTGTAACCTTTTGTTTTCCTCTTATCATTCGGCGATATCCGAATCGAATACTTATCACAATGAGCCAAGTTTGGAACTATTATCTCGCCGTCTAACCATCAAAAAGCAGAACCCTTTTTGGAATATCCTTGTCCACCTCTACCCCCCCCCACTTGATTCTTTGAAATAAGGGATTTCTCTCTCTTTCTCTTTTGTTCTCCTTCTCATTTTTTCCTCTTTCTTTTCTTTTTCCAAAGGGGATCAGAGAAGCACACAGATATTGAATCATTATCATACCACAAGTATTACACCACACAGAAACTTGCATGAAAATAAAGATCTATAAAATTGAAAAACCCACATTGACGTAGTCTACATCTTTTCTGGACCATCACCATCAACCAAAAAAAAAAAAAAAAAATTTATTTATTAAATGTCCAGAGCATTATCTTCTAGTAGGGTGCTAATTGGCACCGAAATTATACACGCAACAGTTATATTTTCGATAGAAACAGGTAAAATTCTACACATTGCAAATCGAGTACTTGCATCTGACGATCCGCTACTCCGTCTATACAATGTTTTACCCATAGATTATCGTAATGTATCGCCGGCGGTTATTATGCCAGGTTTAGTAGATTCTCACGTCCACCTTAACGAACCGGGTCGTACTGAATGGGAAGGGTTTGCAACGGGAACAAAGGCAGCAGCCGCGGGAGGTGTAACAACAGTAGTTGACATGCCATTGAACGCTATCCCGCCAACTACAACTGTGGCCAATTTTAATTTGAAAATAAATGCTGCTAGGAACCAATGTTGGGTAGATGTTGGATTTTGGGGTGGTTTGATCCCTAATAATTTACAAGATCTTATTCCCTTGATAAGAATGGGTGTACGGGGATTTAAAGCATTTATGATTGAAAGCGGTGTAGAGGAGTTCCCCGCAGTCACCCCAAAAACTATCCATGAGGCGATGAAGATTGTTCGGCACGAAAACACATTATTGATGTTTCACGCTGAAATGCAACCAACAACAGAAAACAGGGTCGAGTTCAGTTTATCAGATGATGGGTCTACTTGCAACAGTCCAGTAGAGTTTTCACCGGTACCTGCCCACGAAGACGAGCTTTTGATAAGCACGGATTTCGATCTAGGCATGTCCTCTTCTTTCATTGATAGGGCACCAATGCCAGTAGTCAAACTACTCAAAAAGGATCCAGGAAATCACCATGATGAACACGAAAACTGTTGTCTTCCTCATAACCACGCGGGTTCCATAAATCACAGTGTATTAAGTGATGAACAAGCAATGGCATTGGCCCATAACCCCATACTTGCAGGTGCTGAACCAACTTTTGGAAAAAACGCAATAAAAGTGAATAAACACAGTCGAAATGGATCAACAGAGGAGTCTTTACAATATAGACTTCACCCAGAACGATTTGGGTCTTCTTTCTTCAATGAAGACATAAAAATCGATACCCCATTAACTCTAGCAACAAAAGCAGAGCCGTTTTTAACAAACATCGATGCCACATCATATGCTGCATTCCTTGCTTCGCGACCAGACAATTTCGAAACAACTGCAATTGCAGAGATTATCAATTGCTCTACACTAATCCCCACCGTACCACTTCACATTGTACACTTGGCAACTCACGAAGCTGTTCCATTGCTCAGGGCAGCAAAAGTAAAGGGACTTCCAATTACAGCAGAAACTTGTTTCCATTACTTGTCTCTTTGTGCCGAGAAAATCGGCAACTGCTCTACTCATTTCAAGTGCTGTCCACCAATACGTACAGATGACAATAGAAAATTGTTATGGAAAGCGTTACGCAACGACATTATCACCACAATCGTGAGCGACCATTCCCCGTGCACGCCCGATCTCAAGGGATTAGAAAAGGGAGATTTTTTCGAAGCTTGGGGCGGTATATCTAGTGTTGGACTTGGATTACCAATATTGTTTACCGAGGGTCAAAAGCTCAATCCGCCTATTAGTCTTGTGGAAATTAACAAATGGTGTTCATTAAATACCGCAAAACAAGTAGGTTTGGAGAATAGGAAAGGCGCCATTAAAATTGGGTATGATGCCGATTTATGTATACTTGACACGGAAGCAACATTCAAAATTGAGAATGACAAAACTTTTTTTAAGAATAAATTGACTGCTTATGATGGTATGGAGTTTAAGGGGAGAGTATTGGAAACTATTGTCAGAGGTAATTCAGTTTATGCATTTGGTAAGGGCCATTCTGATATACCACTAGGAAACTTGTTACTAGAACCAAGGAAGAAAGGGGAGATATAAAGGAAGAAAGGGGGAGATATAAATGAAGAAAGGGGAGATATAAATGAAGAAAGGGGAGATATAAATGAAGAAAGGGGAGATATAAATGAAGAAAGGGGAGATATAAATGAAGTTCTTTTGAAGCTGGGTGGGGGTAGGGGTAGGAAAAGGAGACAAAAAATAGATTTTATAGATCATATTGTAGACACTCATATTCACTATCTCGCTCTGCTCGATAGTGGAGCACACTGACTAGCTATATTGTAAAAAGATGTAAAATAGAGGAGTTTGCCAATTTCCTGTCACTTCAGGAGAAAAATAAATTAAAAAAAAAACATTTTGCAAAAAAATGATTCCGCCCAGGATCGAACTGGGGACGTTATGCGTGTTAAGCATATGCCATAACCAACTAGACCACGCAACCATTTCGATGTCAAAAAAATGAGACTGGATCATTATGTGAGCTTTTGATATATTCGATTCAGAAACAGCACAAGCACTATCGTACAATCATTATTTGTTAGACAAATGATAGATATATATATTGGAAGATGATAAAGAGGAGCAATTGAGAATACAAGCAAAAAAAAAAAGCAAAGGAGAGAAACAGAAAAATTGATATAAGGAATACTTTGAGTAAAAAGTAGCATTAATGAACACAAGGTAAAATAGAATTTTAAGGTGTGTGTGTAAAATTATTGCGGGGAAGTGAGGCACGTGATGAAATAAATTTTTTTTCAACAAGGGTATAGCTTTTCACAATTTAAAAACTTGAGCTTCTATAATTATTGATAGAATATCTTCAACACTATCGAGAGACACTATCGAGCGAAGCGAGATAGTGGAGCACACTGACTACACCGACACTATCGAGCGACACTATCTATACCGATACACCTCACTACCTAATACTAATACACCCCTATACTACACCTCTATACTACACCTCTATACTACATCTGTGACAATCTGGATTTTTACATCTAAAATTTCCTATACTTCTACAAATATGTTCTTTATTACTTTTTCTCAAAGAAAAAGTTTTGATTACTATTCTTCTCCACTTTTGCTAATTTTAGGAGACAAAGGGGGTTGACTTCAAGGCGATAAGTTTACCTTAATAGTGCTACTTTGACTAAGCTAAAAAACAAAACCTTTTTTTTAATTAAAGAGACTAAACTTTGATATCAATTCAAAGTTGTTTCCAGATATCCCATAACGTATAGCATGTATCCTTTCGATAACGATAATAATGTAGACGAAATTATTTGATATCACCGTTGTAACTTAGAGACGTTTAGAAATTATGCATCTGAATGAGAAAAAATTCAGAAGAGAGGGAAGGATATACAAGTAGAACCAACTATCAATTGAAAAATAGGCCTGATTAGAGCCTGCTTCTCTTTTTGGTTAAAGCCTGCTTCGAGCCCGCTTCTCTTTTTGGTCAGAGCCTGCTTCGAGCCTGCTCCTCTTTTTGGTTAGAGCTTCCCTTTTCAGAGAGCTAATTCACGCCACGTGGTCTTTCGCACTTTGGTCTAATATATATCCTTACATAATACCTTAGTAATCCTTCTATTGGGCTATTATGTTATCAGAATTTTATCACCACGAGTGCGGCGCTTATACTAAATTAAGCTTTCACCTTTCAATAAAATTTCATAGAATGATCGATTGATAGTTATTCCACTTCAACTCCGACACGCACATTGTGTATCAACTACTTTGAGGACAGAGTCAACGTTTTGCTAGGTATTGCCGCCCTCCCCCCCTCCTTCCCCTTCAAAGAATTGGAGTTGTGCTATAGTCATCTAAGAGTTATTACCCTTATTTCCCTTCCTTCTCTTCTTTTTTTTTTCCACAATGTCATCAACAAATAAAAGAATAGCTTTACCAGCAAGAGTAGAGCCAAAAGTGTTTTTCGCAAATGAAAGAACTTTCTTGTCGTGGTTGAATTTTACAGTCATTTTGGGTTCATTAGGTGTTGGTTTATTGAACTTTGGTGATTACGTTGGTAGAATCTCAGCTGGATTGTTTACATTCATTGCAATGCTTACCATGCTTTATGCTTTGGTTACTTACCATTGGAGAGCCAAGGCCATTAGATTGAGAGGTTCTGGTCCATACGATGACAGGTTTGGTCCTACAATGTTGTGCGTCTTTTTACTAGCTGCTGTGATTATTAACTTTATTTTGAGAATAAGGACCTAAAAAAAAAATTGCTAGCAAGACAATTACAGACAATCAAAGACAATCAAAGACAATCAAAGATATCATGGAGAGGTTAATCGATCAAAGGCTGATATATACATATATATATTGTACTAGTTTAGATGAAAAAAATGAGTGTAAGAAGTTTTCTCAAAATAGAGTTTTCTATTTTGACCCTATCACCGCTTATTGCCGAAAATCAAAAGTTCTGATACAAGTGAATTCAACTGGAATCCTTTATAGCGAGTCCTCGTAAAAAGTACGAGTAGTTCAACGTTTGTTTCAGTGTATATAACCACTTGAGTTGTATTGACAAAGAGCCGCATCAAGGAAAATACAAATTTTGTCTTGGACACAGACACACATCACATACAAGCACTACAGACAGAGACAACAGACAGACACAGCATAGAACAAGGTTTATCCCCCCCACCCCACCTAGTACAACTTTACTACCTTTTTTATTTTTCTATTATAACAGAATGATATACGAACCGTCAAATGTTGTTGCTATATTCTTATCAGAGTTTGACATGAAGTCAGGCTATAAACTTCAATGGGTGAAATTTTACTCTTCTGAGTTTGCGATCGACGGCGTTGAGTACAAGTCGCTTCCTAGTGGAATTCACGATTCGGCAAGCGCAACTGTATTCATAAGTCACAAATCGGGCAAAGAGATGTATTATGGTGTTTGCTGCTTTATACAGTTCACACTTGAAGATAATAATAATGATAGTAGGCAGAATTTGAAAATGTTTTCACTAGGTGTATTGTGTAAACCTAAACCTAGTGAGTGGAAACCAAATGAGTTTATAAACCTTGGATGGGAGTACATTCCTGATTTGAGAGAGGTACTTGAAGACTTGAAAACTAAGATTAAAGCAAATCCAACCGAGCAGGTTGATTTAAATGCATATTTCACCACTTCTCTGGTATTTGAAAAAGTATCCGCCAAACTAGCGAATCCAAAATCAAGTACAATGGACAAAAACAACAACCAGCATCATTTGCTCTTGCAATTGCCAAAGATGTTTCAAATTCTAGGTCCCCTTGTGTTTGTCATTTTCAAACAAAGTTTGCTAAGGAAAAATATAATGATATTCAATGAATTACACATGAATGCCATCCATCAGGGAGATGAGAATGAGAATGGGACTGAAAATAATAATAACAATGAGGGAGAAGAAGAATATACCAGGGACAGCAGTTACAATTATGAGCTTCTTACATCTTTCAGTTACCTTCTCACTGTTTTATCAGTAGTACCTAATAATATCAAACTAAGTGAACGGATTTTGCAATCACAGCAACCTCTATATAGCGTGGGATTAAATGAATTGTCCCTGGGAGAAGTATTTGGAGACCGGGTCAATGGGTACATTGGCGTTACAAGCGATGAAATATTGAAAACCCACTCAATATATGACGTTGGAGTTGAAATCGGCAACACCGTTAAAGTGTTTACCAATGAACATGATCATTCGAAACAGCAAAGCTTCCATCAACTCAAAGCAACAATCAGAGACTACCACAAATTTCAAAGACTTTACTCAAACTCATTTTTGAAGAATTTAAATTTGACACATCTCGCCAATGTGTCAACAGATGATTTGATAAGGGTAGCCTCAAATGATGCCGCAAGTATATTGCACAGGGAAACAGAGACACGTCTGAAGAGCTCCTTCACACCCCTGCCTTTGCGCAAAACGGTCACCGACTTATCTTCCCCATCGTCACAACTTGAGAATGAACCTGCATGGTGGAAATTGGAGGCGGTAGAGCCTTTATCGTGGACAGAGTCGATTTGGTCAGCCTTCTCATGGTTTGCGTCTGCTGGTCAGCAGCTAGATACTACAGAAGAGGAACCTAATGCTCAAGCTACATCAACCAAAACCACAGCGTCTTTACATCAAAAAGTCGATGTTATCGATCTTTTGAAAATAGTAGGGTATTTCCACAAATTCACATACAAGTGGTTCAACTATATAGACGAATTAATCATAGATGCTATACAACAAGAACAGGCCCATTTTGAAACTGAAGAGGATCAAACACTCGTGAGGCAAGAAATTATTGAAACGTTACACATATCGTATCAGGACATGTTGGAAATCGAATTGGATCCATATAGCGCGCAGGATATATCATTTATCAAGGAGTTTGTTTTGTTGTATTATGGTGATAAAGTTGAGAGGGTAAGTGTTGGATATAATTTGAGTAGTATATGTTGCTGAAAGCTCCACTATCGAGCAGAACGAGATAGTGGAGCAGCACTGACTAGCTGCCACCAACACTGACTAGCTGCCACCAACACTGACTAGCTGCCACCAACACTGACTAGCTTGTTACAACACTATCTTGCTCTGCTTAATAGTGTTGTTCAAGCTGCCACAGTGTGTAAAGATGCAATCAAACCAGTGAGGTGAAAAACGTATAGTTTTGTACACTATAATTATTGAATAAACTACAAATTAATAAATGAGCTTAGACTAGACGAGTGAAACGAGTCTGGCCGAGAGTAAGAGTGGGCTGTGAGAGGAGAGTAGAGAGAGGAGAAGAGAGAAACGAGCCTGGCCGAGAGTGAGAGTAGAGCAGCACTGACTATACAGACAATTAAATCCATTCTGCAAGAGGAGACCACACTTAAATCCATTCTACAAACTACACTTAAATCCGATCTCCAACAAAATACACTTAAGTCCGTTTTCCAACAGAATACAATTAAACCCATTCTGCAACAAACACTACAACTAAACCCATTCTCCAACCTTCCAATTTCCAATATCGTCTAAGAAAGAAAAGGAAAAGAAAAAAAAAACCTGAGGCAAAAGAAAAAGAACCTATAAGGAAGAAAAAAGACTTTAGTGAATATGGCAGATTTCGGAAACTATTAGGAATTTTAAATCCATTTAGTGAATTGGGAATTCTGAGTTAGTATATCACGCAAGGTAATCTAAATTAGCACACTGTGAAACCTCAAGGTGAGGGGCTTAACTACACTCGGGACTCATACACCCTCCCCCCCTGGCAAAAGGCATATTTTCAGTGTTGCTAGTAAATGTTTCTCCACTATCTTGCTCTGCTTAATAGTGTTAGTCAGTGTACTCCACTCTCTCGCTCTGCTCGAGCGAGATAGTACCTCTAATTTTTCCTTATCCCAGTACTAGTACCCCTTACAACCTCTCTCTCCGTAGTAAAATGCGACGAGAAAAAAAAAAAAAAAAAAAGTCGAAAATAAAAAAAAATAAAAAAATATAAATTTTTTGTCAACAGACAAAGAGAGACAAGTCACAACCAGACATTTCACACACAACTTGCCTACCCCGACAAGTTGAATAACACCCCCCCCCCCTACACATCTCACACATACACACACAAGTGTTTGTTACAGTTGGTAAGACTTTCTGAATTATCCATTCTTGTGTAGTGAAGATTCTTTATTGGGTGACTACACATAACAAATTAACCAGGTTTCAGATAATCAGGTTCATTTAATTTTTTTTTTTTTGGTGTTGATTGTTTCTCCTGGTTTCCGGTGTTGAAGGAAAACACCGCGATATAGCTTCCTAGATTGTACACACTTGGGCTGTACACGCTTTGGCAGTGAACCCCTTTGGCCTGTATACCCTTGTGTGTTTGGCCTGTATACCCTTGGGCAGTGAACCCCCTTTGGCCTGTATACCCTTTGGTTATACACTCCTTTAGCTGTTCAAGCTAGCATTATCTGCTATTTTTTATTTTTTCTTTTATAAAGGGCTGTGAGAATTTTTCAGAGATTTTGGGTGAATGAAGACTCAATCACATCAACGTGTGAGCACTAATAAGAGGGGCCACGTTCGTGACAGTTCTCGTCATATGAACAATACCGACGGAAACGGGGTCGACGGTGGTGGTGTGAGTAGAAAGGCTTTGCACGATAATGGCACGACTGCCGCTGCCGCTGCCGCCGGTGGTAATGGTGGTGGTTACATTAATTCAGAAGAGTTAGGCAACAATAGACTCAGTTATTTAATTGCTAAATCTATTGGGAAAACATGCATAATTACAACTACAGATGGATCTCGTTATAAAGGTTTACTAATTGCTACAGATTTATCCACCAAACCGGCACCTTTATCTGTAGTGATTAAAAAACCGCAGTTGGTCAATAAGGGTTTACTTGATGAAAAGAACAACTTGATTGACAATGCATTGCCCCAAAATCTTATTGTTCAAGCTAAGGATTTGATTGATTTCGAAATTGAACTTAATATCAATGAGCCGGTCAAGAAGTATCATGCAAAGGTCGCTTCTTCTGTTCTGCCAGGAGGGAGTCCAGTGGTTCCTACAACCAAACCGGCAGGTACAGCTTCTACAGCAGGCTCTTCTTCTTCTTCTCCTCCTCCTCTTGCTGACAAGAGTGAATTCAAAACCGACTCTGACATTTCAAGTGAACAAAAAAACAAACCTTTTGAGGAACGTGACTTGGTCAAATGGGAACCAGAGGAGAGTGACTTGCAAGGATTGACTTTAGAGGAAGAAGAAGAAAGACATACATCTAATGGCGGTGCTCAATGGGATCAATTTAAAGTGAACCAAGAAAAATTTGGCGTTGAAAGCACTTACGACGAACATTTGTATACTACTAGAATCAATAAAACGGCACTGGACTACAAACAAAAAGTTTTGATGGCAGAAAAGTTGGCCCAGGAAATTGAAAAA
This sequence comes from Lodderomyces oxycetoniae, assembly GCF_023343755.2. NCBI lineage: Eukaryota > Fungi > Ascomycota > Pichiomycetes > Serinales > Debaryomycetaceae > Lodderomyces > Lodderomyces oxycetoniae. The sequence goes on along the minus strand of NW_026055485.1, from coordinate 222,208 downwards.
AGTGCAACCACTGATCGTCATATTTTGGAAGAAAGGGGATTGTTGGTAGATGATAGTGGTATGGATGAGGAAGATAAATATTCAGGTGTTGATAGAAGAGGCGACGAACTCATGGCTGCTTTGAAGACAAACAACAAAAGCCACAACAATAACAATAACAACAACAACAGTAACAGTAACAAAATTAAACCCTCACCTGTTCCAATTACAGGTCATCATCATCATCATCATCATCAACAACAACAACAACAACAACCAAACATAGAAGATACTGGTAAATATGTCACTCCAAGACAAAGAGCAGCTCAATATCACAATGATCCAGCAATTATATCCAGTTCAGCTATAAACTCAAAGAGAAAAGCTCCAGATTCTATTCCAGCAAAGCCGGTTATTCACAATGAAGCGTTTAGATTGAATGCACAAAGTGAAATCAACTCCTTGCGTGAGTTTAGTGCTACTTTCAAAATTCCCCACAAAATGCCGCAAGATCTTTTGCCTATTTTGGCAAAGGATAAACTCAAGCAAAGTGAAATTTTGAAAAAGCAGCTGCAGCAAGCTCCAAAACAACAAGAGTCAAAGCTGGCTCAACCAGTTGCCACAGCATCTGCTACACGGCACGCACCACAACCACAACCACAACCACAACCTGCTGTGGAGGCACTGCAATCCGCTGCTACATATGGCGCTGGCGCTGGCGCTGCCACCCCAGTATCTCATCCACAACATTTGCCTACTTCCCCTGCTGGTGCTCCTCCATCCTCTACTACCAAAGGCCCAGTCTCCACAGAGAAGAAGTATTCAAAGTTTAAACTCAATCCTAATGCAGCCGTATTTACACCTACCTTCAAGCCTAGCACAATAACATCACCACCAAAGGCTAATTTCAATGCACCGTTACCATACCAATCACCCAGGGCTACAAATAACCGCACATACTCCTCTAATGGAAGTATAAGCTCACAAGGCTCAACAAAGAGACATCATCAAATTTCACCACAAGAGTTTTTTGGAAGTGTCAGTAAAGTGCCCACAAAAGAAGGCCAAGCTCGTAAAATAGCTGCATTTAAGAACGGTTTTAATTTATTCAACACTGCCAAAGTTAAAGCTGAAGAAGCTGGAACACCAACACATTTGGTATTTGAGAAATCTTTCCAAACTCCACCAACATGGGACTCAACAATCGAAGAATCATACACTATACTGTTCCCTAGATCAGTATCCATGTATGGCGGCGGCGGCGGCGGTGGTGGTGGTGGTGCCGGTGGTGGTGCCGGAGTTGCCGGAGTTGCAGTTGGTGGTGTCGGTGGCAGAGTTCCCCTGCAAATGGCATCTTCCTACATTCCAAATTCAATGATAGCGGCAACACCGGGCACTGGAGGGGTAGCAACGCCCCAACAACCAATACTACAGGGCGCCTCAATTGCTGCGGCACCTATACCTTATAATTTCCAAATTCCACCGCAATTTCATCACCTCCCGCATCAACAGCAGCCGTATTTTGCACAACAAGTAACCGCTGCTCCTATGTGGTTTATACCGCCCCCTCAAGGATTTGGAATGATTAACCCGTATCTAAACAGTGGCGCAGGTGGAGGCGCACATGGTCAACATGGTCAACAGACGAGGAGGTACAAATAGGATAATCTTTTTGTAGTTTAATATGAACTCGTGATGTCACTTTTCTTTTGGCAAAGGATGAACTTTAGGGTATCTCTGACATGTTTCGTACTTGCACTAATCTGATCTGATCTGATCTGATCTGATCATATTGAGAGAGAGAGAGAGAGGTTACTTGGTCATATGGTAGCGCCCTTTTGAAAAGTCTAATTCCACAGATTTGAAATATTTTGTAAAGAACAGTTAATGGTGGTGGTGGTGGTAATAGATTTACAAGAAGTGGGTATAAGGTAGAGGGTGTCTATGTGTTTTCGATGAGCGACGTAGCATTGTCTAGAATTGGAAGTTTAATCAAAACTCAAGATGATATTGCCAATGTGGACTCGATACGACAGCAGTTTATAAAGGAGAAATTGTCGATTGACGTTCAGTTATCTACAATGACGCAGTTGCACTTTGATTCAATGATGGACAATTTGTCGCAGATGAAGGATACGTTGAAGAAGATGACAGATATAAAGGGGAACTTGGGTAAGATTCAACAAATCTACAAAGAAAGTGTCTCTGTACCCAAGGATAATGAGATTATACGTAAGATGATAATTGTGAATCAATTCATGAATCAAACAGCTAATTTGTACAATGATATTAGCAATTTCAAACTGATAGTCGACTCTCTTAAACATGCAATTATGGTTGAGCAAGAGAAAATGCAACAGAGTCTAGAGTACACAATGCCTCAATTTCTCAACATACATTTCCAGTATACTCAAATTCGAAATTTTCAAGATTATTTGGAGTCATACTCACAATCATCGTCGGACGATTTAAAGTCGATAGTGTTTAGGATCACTTCGCCTACCAAAGAGCTCATCAGAAGCTTTGATAACTTGTTGAATGAGTGTATTACAAGTTTAACAGAGTGCACAAGAGAAAATAACCTTGAAATATTATACAAGATTGTAGCAATGGTAATTTATGAAGAACAACAGGACTTGAAGTTACAAGTATCGCGTAGCTTAAAGTTGGATACAAGTGACATAAATCGAAGTTACAAAACGTTTAGAAGTAGGGAACGTCATTATAAAAATTTTTTTTTTGAAAAGTTTAGACTTTACTTTCAAGGCACATTTGATGCTTGTATAGAGTACAATGCCAATGATCCAATCGCGCTATACGATAACTTAGACTGGATGCAAGATGAAATTGTCTTTGTCCATGATGCCATGACCCCATTATTCCCACCAGAATGGAATTTTGATACGTTTGTTCAAAACATATTTTACGACAAGTTGCACCAATATACTCTAGATTTGATAAATAATGAACCTGCAGCCGAAGACATTTTGAAAATATTGACATATGACAAAAAATACACCGATTTCATTAAGAGTATTGGTGGACGACTGGGTACAACCTCCTCAATCATTGGTGACGATTTGAAAGATACGGTGTTGGATGATTACATGCGAAATATCACCACCAAGATGATGGAGTGGAACGAAAGTTTGATCAAGCAGGAGAGTAAGGTGTTTATCGAAAGATCAAAGGCTCCAGATATTTATCCCTACGAACAAGATATTCCAGATGTTGATGCGGCAAATGAGCCTGTTATTCGTCATATCGAAGTTTCAGCATTTGTCTTGCCTGATTTCAAGAGTCCTATGATAATGATGAAGGAACAAGCGGATGCCGCATCATTATCAGGTAACTCAAAGATTTTACTTGCGGTGATTGAGAATTTCTGCGCTTGTTATGTGGAAAGAGTGCTAAATTTTGTCAATTTAGTAGACGAGGAAATGGACAAGTATTTTTCATTTTATAACAATTTCCAATTCTTGGTCAAAACGAGTAAAGCTAGAAGGTTATTCAAAAAGAAACCCACCGTTCTTGATGTGGACTCATTGACACCGGAAGAGCAAGCGAATTTGTCTCGTGAAGGGTTGGTTGAATATTTGGGCGCCTTGGCTAATTCACTAGAGATCAGCAATGATATTTTGAACAACAAATTTGCGATAACTTACAAAGAAAAAGTACATACTAGCTATCATGTACGGGTAACTACAGCGTTTTCCACAACTGTAGATAAGTCAAGTGCGTTGGTTTCGGAGATTTGTATTTCTGTTTCCAATATAATTATAAATGACTTGTATCCCATTTTGTGCCATTTGTTCACAAAAAAGTGGCTTGAAGATGGACAAAGGCAAACGGAAAGTGTTATGATGATGACGCTTGTTGCACAAACAATTGCCGAGTATATGGCTGAGGCAAGACTGTATTGTATCTACACAGTTTATCAAGTCCTATTTGAGATTTTTTTGGACAAATTTGTCTGCACATATTTGAGTATTGGATTTGAAAATATTTTACAAGGAGAAGGGAAAAGAATCGATCCTAAAACTCAAGGCTATAAAGCATTCAAGTCACGAATTCAAAGTGATGCCGAGTTGCTATTTGCTGGATTACTGGATTTGTTTATGGAAAAGGATCGTCATTATTTGCTTTCAAGTTTAACAGCAATTGAACTTTTGGCAGATTTGGGAACGTGCGAGAATCCTATGGAAAATATTCCTGAACAGTGGAAAGAGTTTGTGTTACCGGTATTTTATGATTGTTCTCTTGATTATATAAAGGGAGTTGTACTTTGCCGCAAAGATATGTCCAAGTCTCAATGGAAGACCCTAGAGCCAATATTGATCGAAATCAAAGATGATTACCATAAAAAAATGGAACCACCACAAGTGCCAGTGTTGACATTGGATGGATTTGAATTTGCAGAAAAGTAGGAATAGAGAAGAATTAAAAAAAAAAAAAAAAAGCTGTAAACCTTTTGAGTTTTCTTTTTACTCGCTGTCACTGGAGTAGTCGAATTTTGATGATGTTAGCTGTGACTCTTTTTTTTTGGCAAGAATTTTCGAAGGGATACGAATTTGTCTTTTCATAAGCATGTTTTTCACTTCTTTGACCGGTAGTGGTGGTGGAAGAAGAGGTGATGATGAATTTCCATTTATTTTCAGGTCATCATGGCCTACCTGCCTTTGTGTTTCTTTCACTTCTTTTATTTCTTCTTCTTCTTCTTCTTCTTCTTCTTCTTCTTCTTCTTCTTCTTCTTCTTCTTTTAGTTTCTCTTTCTTTGTGTCAATTTTCGTTTTCACTAAATCCACCAATGCCTCGTCTCCTCCCTTGGCTCGCACTGCTTCAACCTGCCTTTGAATAGATTCCAACTCTTGAGTTAGCAATTGCTGCTTTTGCTGTTCCACCAACCTTTTTTCAAACTTCTCCATCACATCTCTTGTAGAATCATCTTTGCTTGTCCAAAATGGATTACTTTTCCTTTTATTCTTTAATATTTGGTACTCCTGATCTTTCGCTTGTTCACTCTCTAGCCTTTTGAATAGCTCATCATCGGTCTCTTCTCGTTTCCTTTTCCCTTTCTTTGACTCGAAATTTCGCACAGCACCTTCTTCTGGGGTATACCCAGCTTCTGCTGGATTGGTCTTAAATGTGATAGTATTGTTACAACCAGGACATGTAATGTAGAACCTTATGATCTTGATGTTCAAGTACCTCTCACTGGTAGTTTCCTTCCTTGCATTGAATGACCTTCGTTCAGCTATGTACTCGTTGCATTTGAGACATCTCATTGAATATGGTGCCATCATTCGTATCTTGATCGTTTGATTAGACGCATTGGGATTTTTCTTCTTTCGAAGAGCTTTGGAAGGATCATAATCAGCGGGATAATACTTGTTTATAGCTTTCCTTTCCGACATAGAGACACTGATCTTGTTGCTGCTGGTAGTGAGAATAAGTGATTCACTTATAACTCACTCTTATCCGCCTTCTCTTTACAGTTTGTTCTTTTAAATGGTTTTTTTTTTGAGCCGCACAATGGTGATATGACCCACAAACCTTCAACCAGATATCAGAAAAAGGAATAGAAAGATCATATTGGATCTATATCAAAGAACAATAATTACAAATCTCCTATAACCCAACTTACCTTGTACTTTCTTTTCTTCTTCGAAAGAATTACTTAATTATTATACATGAACACAAGTGTGTGTATATATATGAATGACAAAAAAAACCTCTCTTCAACTACTCTAATCAGCATTTCTCTTAGCAGCCTTCTTTTGTGCTTTTCTTTGAGTACCAAACACTTTCTTTTCTCTATTCTTCTTTTGTTTTCTTTGTTGTCTTGAAGCCTTTTCAACCTTTTCAGCTAATCCGTATCTGACTAATCTATAAGTTGGCTCGAATTTTTTGGCATCAGCTGCTGATTGGTAAATTAAACCAAAACCTGTTGATTTGCCACCACCGTATTGAGTTCTGAATCCAAAGACAGAAACAGCATCTTTTTCAGCCTTGTAGATTTCCGATAATTTCTCACGTATTTCGTCCTTTGATACATTGGCTCTGTTTGGGTGTAAAACGTCAATGACAAATTGTCTTCTTGACAATAATGGATTAGTGATAACTTTTCTAGTTCTAATTGTAACTGGGTCGCTCTAAAGAAAAAAGGAGTTAGTATTTCAAAATTTGGAAACCAAAAATGTTTTCATTCAAGTCAAATCAAATCAAAGTAAATTAAATCAATCTTTGCCTCTTGGGAACGGGATAGAAATTTTCCCCTATTCAATATAATATATGGTTGGAAAGTTGAACATCACACCTTGATATTCAAGGTGCACTGAGCTGTATGGTATCTTTGCCTATCATAAGTGCTTTTTTCTAATAATTCCAAAAGCTCTAGTTGAGAAAAAACTCCATATACTCCTCTCCAATGTAGCAGCCATTTCGGTGAACTGCGGTGATTGTAAAAACGTTCTTATAATCCTAATTTACCAATGTTCCTTCTCCTAATCCTAATTTACCAATCTTCTTTCTCCTAATCCTAATTTACTAATGTTCTTCCTACCCCCTGTTCTACATTTCATTATATATTCTCTCCCCCCCCCCCTTCTCTCACAAGTAAATACCTCGAAATAGGCGTTTTGATTGAATCTAAATCTTTAATTTCGTAGTTGAACATACCATTGTTTATATAGCTACGAATAACTTGTTGACTTTAGTGAACGTTGAAAATTGATATATCGCTAAAACTATCAAAACCAGTGATATTAGCACCAATTGCTAAGTTTTCAGATACTGAAAATTGAATTTTTTTTCATTGAACGCTACCATACAGAAAACACGAAGAGAAGAGGGCAGTGAAGAAAAAAAGAATTACTATACTCACGTGATTAATCGTGACTGTTTGTTTCTTGGAACATAGATAAAATTATATGCAGTATATATATATGTATGTGTGTGTGTGTGTGTGTGTGTGTGTGTGTGTGTGTGTCTGGTTAGAAAGATAAGACTAGACCTTATACCATGAATTGGTGGCCTTTTGATATTTCCAGCTCTTATCATCAGTTTCCAAAAGACGATACTTGATTAAGAAATTGACCAATTTGTAATCTATATCGTCAACAATTCTCTTATGCTTGACATATGCAATGTATTTCATGGTATCAAAAGTTGTGAAATTCTTAAGTGCTTTACATAAACTATCGTAAATTAGCTTGAATGCGGTAGATTCTATTTTATCTTCTTTTTCTTTATCATCATCAACAACAACTACAACTAAACTTGAATTCCGAAAATATAGTCGTAGTCGGCGTAGTATTTGATACTGGAGATCCAGAGGTCCCATCTTAGACATCCCTGATTGGTAAATACTATGTGCAAAAGCTTTGATTTGCGAAGAAACATACCGGTTTAGACTCAACTCTTTTAAAGTGATGGTTTGAAATTTATGTTTGATAATAACAACTAAACATTCTTTTACCAATTGAACAAACCTCGATTTGTTTTGTGCAGTTATCTCATCAAAATGTTTTAATGATTCTGTTTCTTCAATGCTTTGAGAAGAGAGAACTTGAACAACTGAATGCTTGGCTAGAGATTTGACTAAGGACTTGGCTTTCAAATTTGACTTTGAGGTGGGATTTTTGAAAAGATCAACGACTCTAGCTTCAGTCTCAAAAGAAACTGGTACTTTTTCTTTAGTTGTAACTTCCCGGTGTGGCTTTCTTTTAAAGACAGATTCTGCAAGCTCAAAACTCAATGTTTCTTCAACATCAACCAGTTCTTTCGGTAGATTGACAACGGGTCTATCATCAATTATTTCACTTGCAATGCCAGCATCGCAATATTTAGTTTTATTCACAACAAGACTATCCTCTAAAACACATTCAGGTATTTCTTTGTCTTTGTCTTCTTCTTCTTTTTCTTCTTCTTCTTCCCCTGCTCCTATTGAGCTCTGCAATCCAAACTGCAATTTTTTCCTCTCTTCTCTTTTCGTTAGTTCTCTCTGGCTGAATCTACAAACAACAGGGCCAGACGTATTCTTGTTTTTATTCTCTGGCTGGAAAAACCACGGTTTTTTAAGCACCGACTCTCTATACTCGATTCTTTTCAACCATGATACAATATCCGGACCTAATGCTTGCTCCAGATGGCACAATATCTGCAAATTGTCAACAGTTGTCTTCCCCCTCCTAAAATGTGCATTGGCTTCAACAAATTTGCCGTAATTACACATATCCATAGCCAATCTACTATGCAAAAAGATCCCAACAGTCATTTCCACAATAACAACCAGATCTGCGCCCGAGGAATCATCAATATGCAATTTCACAATATCCTTTTCCTCATTATAGTACTCTCCGACAATTCTACCAGCAATGGAAATGCAACTTATGGGCCAATTTTGAACCATTATTATATCCTGCATAGACTCGGCAAGATGTGAATACAACTTAAACAAGTCTTGTCCATTTTTGAAATCAGTAATAAATAGTGGAACAACTTGATTAAACGTGCACGCTTGATGAAATATCTCTGGCCTATAAAATTGTATACAATTTTTTTTTAGTGCAATATGACTTTCACATACCCCCCAATCAATTCTATTGAGTTGGTGATATAACTTATTGTTCATTCACTCTAGTTCCATAGCCTATCCCTTTTTTTCTTTTTTTTTTTTCCTTCAAAAGTTCCTTGTTCAATCCTTGTCTTTCTCTATTAATCTTCTTGCTTGATGAAAAACGCGATTAGCTTATCAAAATGAAAATTCCAACTTTGTTAGGATGACTTTAGTGCTACCATATGTATTAGATGACACTATCAAGCGAAGCGAGATGCTCCACTATTGAACGAAGCGAGATGCTCCACTATTGAGCGAAGCGAGATAGTGTTGCTAGTGTTGTTAGTGTTGCTAGTGTTGCTAGTGTTGCTTGGGTCAATAGTGTTGCTAGTATTGCTAGTGTTGCTAGTGTTGCTAGTGTTGCTTGGGTCAATAGTGTTGCTAGTATTGCTAGTGTTGCTAGTGTTGCTAGTGTTGCTTGGGTCAATAGTGTTGCTAGTATTGCTAGTGTTGCTAGTGTTACTAGTGTTACTAGTGTCGGTGTATTCAGTGTACATTGTTTATAGATGATAAAAGTTCTTCAAATTGTAGAAAGCGCTAAGGTATCGGGCTTGACGTTTGATTAGATCATATAGTATTCATTACAGGATTGAGGGTAGGATGAGAATTATATATGACACTATCAAGCAGATACACTATCAAGCAGATACATTATCGAGCAGAGCGAGATAGTGGAGCATTGACTGTCACCGACATTAGCGACCCTATCGAGCAGAACGAGATAGTGGAGCATTGACCGTCACCGACATTAGCGACACTATCTCGCTCTGCTCGATAGTGTATCATCACTCACGGTATTTCATTCCAAGTTAGTAACCTTTTGGTTAAACAAAGTATCAGGCCCATTTCTGCTTGAAACACTTGTTTCTCATTATTTGTTTACTATTACTTATTTGCAATTATCTGTCATTTCTACTTGTAATATGCCAGTCAGTGCTGCTCCACTATCGAACGAAGCGAGATAGTATCACATCTGCCAATTTCACTTGTAATATGCCAGTCAGTGCTGCTCAACTATCGAGCGAAGCGAGATAGTGTCACATCTGTCAATTTCACTTGTAATATGCCGGTCAGTGCTGCTCCACCATCTTGCTTCGCTCGATAGTGTCGATAGTGTCGGTCAGTGCTGCACCACTATCTCGCTTCGCTCGATAGTGGCGGTAGTGGCGATAGTGGCGATAGTGTCGGTCAGTACTGCTCCACTATCTCGCTTCGCTCGATAGTGGCGATAGTGTCGCATCTGTCATTTCAACCGTTTCAGTCTCAAGTTGTCTCAGTTCCAACATATTACTAAAAAAAGTCGTCCTCAACTCTTTCCATCTGGTGGAATAAGTACTCAAAGTAACCAACAAAAATGCACTCAACAACTGCAAAAACCACCAAAGTAAACTTGTTGGAAATTTACCAACATAGCACCAAGTAATAATCAAATTTATAATATGCACCGTTAAGGCAAAATCCCATGCCAACTTCGATCTGCCGACTATTAAAGTAACAAAAAGCACACAGGTTAATGAGTCAAATAGCCACATTACAAAAAGTGTCAAACCCATTGCATTCTCAAAGGAAACTAATTGCCATTTGAATACCCAATCTATGGAAAACTCATATCCATTTAGTAACGATACCCCGTAGAATATTATTATTGCTGATAAATAGTAAAAAAGTTGTAGTAGTATGATTTGTATTAGTAGCTTTCTCGGGTTGGTGTATTCTTTGTCCTGATATAATTTGATGTAGTCAATCATGATAACCTTATAATCTATATATATATGCTCTACCCTCTTTTTTTTTTAGTATTTGATATGGGGGATGATTATCTCTCTTAAAAGCAAATAAGAGCCGTTTCTAAAAAAAAAAGAGTCGTTTCTCAAAAAAAGAGTCGTTTCTCAATATTAACCCAGACGTTCTCTCAAAAATACCACCTTTTCTAACTAGCCACGTCCTTAAAAAATATGTTCCACACGGGTTTGACTATCTCTTTCTTTAACGATATATACTAACAAAACATTATACATTTTTCATCTCTTACTATTGAAGCCATTGTCAGTTTTCAGTGTCGCGTTACAATTGCGACGTATACCATTTTGGAATCTTTTTTTTTTTTTTTCATTTCGCGATGACTTTAGTTATCAAGGAAGAGGTTATTATTCATTAAACTATAGAGATGAGGAAAGAAGAGGAGGGTTTTATACTTACAATTGATAGCGATGCAGAGTATGAAAATGTAAGTGAGCTGTCAGAAGAAGATGAGGAAGCTGAGAGAAGGAAAGAAGAGGACGTAAATGAGGCAAGGAGGGAAGATATGAATCCCGATTTTCAGTTTTCCATGGGAGAAGAGTTGGGTGAGATTCAAGAGTGGGATAATGAAGATCCCGTAGACCAAGTGAATTTGAATGAGATTATTAAAAGAAAAATGGGCAAAAATGAGGAGGGAGAGGAGGAGGAGGGAAAAGAGGAGGAGGAGGAGGGGGAAGAGGAGGAGATGCCTGTTAAGTTATTAGGTGATGCTGGAGCCGCTAGTGATTCTGACGATGAAGAAGCAATCAGCAACTTTTATGGAAAACTCGATGAAACATCATCCACAACTCTAACCGACAAGTCGTTCCAGGATCTACAACTATCTCGTCCTATTCTAAAAAGTATACAAACCTTGTCATTCACCAAACCAACTCCCGTGCAATCGTCTGCAATTCCAATAGCACTATTAGGTAAGGACATAGTTGCCGGAGCCCAAACAGGTAGTGGTAAAACAGCAGCATATCTAATCCCCATTATAGAAAGACTATTGTACAAAAACTCAACTTCAACAAAAGCCATCATTTTAACACCGACAAGAGAATTGGCTATTCAAGTTCATGATGTGGGTACCAAATTGGCACAGTTTGTAAATAACTTGAATTTCGGGCTAGCCGTAGGTGGGTTGAATCTTAGGCAACAAGAACAGCAGTTGAAATCAAGACCAGATGTGGTAATTGCCACGCCAGGTAGATTGATTGATCATATTCGCAACAGTCCAAGTTTCAGTGTTGAAGATGTACAAATATTGGTTATTGATGAAGCCGATAGGATGTTGGAAGAAGGATTTCAAGAGGAGTTGACTGAAATATTATCGTTGATTCCAAAATACAAGAGACAAACACTATTGTTTTCTGCTACAATGAATGCCAAAATCCACGATCTTATTCAACTAACATTGAACAAACCAGTGAAAATAATGATAGACCTGCCAAAGACTGTTGTTTCGAAATTGGAACAACAATTTGTTCGTATCAGAAAAAGAGAAGATTTGAAACCAGCATTACTATACTTGTTACTAAAAAAATTGGAAGGAAGGACTGTGGTGTTTATAAGGACGAAAATGGAAGCGCATAAGCTTCGTGTAATATTGGGGTTACTCGGGCTAACTGTTGCTGAATTGCACGGTGCATTAACTCAAGAGCAGCGTTTATCCAACGTTAAAGCGTTTAAAAGTAACGTGAATGTCTTGTTATGTACAGACTTGGCAGCTAGAGGTTTAGATATCCGTATTGAATACGTTATCAATTATGATATGCCCAAAACGTATGAGATTTATTTGCATAGAGTTGGTAGAACTGCAAGAGCGGGAAGGAGAGGAACATCAATTACATTTGTAGGTGAGAGTAACCAAGAAAGAAGTATAGTGAAACTTGCTATCACAAATGGTAGATCCGTAGCCAGAAAAGTTGATTGGGGTGCAGTTGAATCCATAAATAAGAAGATCAAATCAAAAGAAGGCGACATAGAAGAAGTGCTACAGGAAGAAAAAGAAGCCAAGGAGATTATGCAAGCTGAAATGCAATTGAACAAAGCAAGCAATTTAATACAACATGAAAAAGAAATCAAGTCAAGACCAAAGAGAACATGGTTCAAGAGTGAAGTTATGCAACAATTGACAAAGAGTGGACCTAAAGTCAACTCCAAAAAGAGGAAAGCTAGTGAAGAAAAGAAAGAGAGTAAAGAACGTTTGTATAAGAAAACAAAAGCCGATAAAAGTAAGAAGAAACCTTCTATGAAGAAACGAAAGTAGGCTTTTGCTGAACCGCTCTTTATTGAAGTAATATACATAAAAAGAAAGAAAGAAAGAAAAACAAAGGATTCAGTCCATTCCTCTTTTTCTTCTTTTCTATTTATTCATTATATCCTATATTTGTAGAGATCAACACGTTTCTAGGAAACACGCCTGGGAATGGTAACAAAACCTTTAATCTCTTTTTATCGTCATCAACTTTTGAAACATGCACATATCCTAACACCGAGGAGTTTAACAATTCCTTCCCCATTACACTACCACCACCACCACCAACACTTAAATTGCCGCTATGTTCTTGTGCCAAATGTGATACGGCGATTATTGAATTATCCAAGTTAGAGGAGAATGGCGTCTCTAAAACTTGATAATATTCTTTCAATTCATCATTTGCTTCGCCATCCGCATCATGCTCAAAGTCGTCACCTTCTGGTAAAAAGGCCAAAGAAGATTCCAAATCTTTCGTTACAACCCCTTTATATATCGATAACCCTGTGATATCAATTTCCGTCTTGAAAGGAGATAATCTATTCTTGAAATTTCCATTGAAATACTCCCTTATTGTTTGTTCTTGAGTCATTCTAATAAATTGGTCATTCAATTCAACAACACCAGGCAGCTTGCTGATCTTGATGATACTTAGTCCATTATTGCTAATTCTATGCAGTAATTTTTTTTCCAAATCAATCTTTAATTTTTCATTTCCCAATACCACCACTAAATCAACCTTGAAATCTGCAATAATGGAAGATATGGTGCTGAAATCCTTGATACTGAGCGGCGGAGTATCAATGATAACACCGCTACTCCTACATTTAACGTCGCTGTCTAATTTACTCAACACGCATATCCCCAATTTATCAATTTGATAATCAAACAATTTGTTATTATCTCCAATATCCAAAAACCCAAAGTTTTTAACTAATGGTTGTTTCGGTGTGCTATTGACCAACGTGCCCGTCGTAGTACTGGTCATACCATACCCATTAACACTTTCAACATCAAAAAAATCCAGCACGGGTGTCGCCGATAATGAACCCGGTAGGGCGAAAACTCCATCTTGTGGATTTAAATTTACCAATATGGGACACTCATTTAGTTTCACAGCATATGCACACAAGGTCTTGACTAGTGACGTTTTTCCCGAATGCTTAGCACCAATAACCAATACTCTTGGTCCCAAAACATTAGGATCATTTAGATCCTTGGCAATCTGCCTCCGCGATTCAATGTACATGGTTAAGTTGATCACAGAGTCCATATTGGTTTCACCACTGATATATTCGGTGAACTCGTCATCTTCAGAAGACAAAAATCTAGTTTGGTCCTTATTTGTAAGAACCTGATACTCTACTGCAGATTCTTCTTTACTAGCTGAGTACAAGGCACACTTAACTCCGGATAATTGTATCTCGACATTAGTGGCTAATTCCGTGCCATTGATTTCTAAAATGCCCCGTAATACTTTGAATTTCAAAGTCTTTTTAAACGGCACTTCTATTCGCCATTCGTGGTTAGGTGGAATATTTATTGACTTTAGAGATGATTCGTCATCTATAGCAATGTCAGTACCGCCAAATCCCGGAATTGACATCACTAAAAGAAGAGATAATGATGAACCCAATTAGAAGAGTTGGTCTTTATCTGTATTAATGAAAAAAAAAAAAAAAAAAAAAAAAAAAAAAAAAAAAAAAAAAAAAAAAAAAAANAAAAAAAAGAATATCTTATAATTTTTGAAAAAAAAAAAAAAAAAAAAAAAAAAAAAAAATTGAAAAAATAAAACAACTTATATCACGTGACATTAAAGAAGAAGAAGAATAAAGAGAAACGACAAAGATAAGGGATGCAATCAAACCCCGTGTATATATGAATGTGTGATGTATATGAATGAAAAAGTTATCTTATAGAGCTCTTGACCAGTCAAGAAAAGGAAAACCACTGCTTGAGTAATTCATATTCCTTCAAAGGACAATTTTTTTGGCTTATACTTCATCTGGTTCTTTGTCAACTTGAGCACTTTTCTTTCCCCTGTTTTATTATTAACCAATTCCATATGTGTGTTGTAATCTATTCTAGAAGGTAAATCCTGCTTATTATTCCCAAGATTAGCATCTTTCTCATTTTCATTCTCTATAAATGGGTTAATTAGACTAGCACGAGGGATTTTTTTCGTTTCCAAATACGACATAGTCCTCACCTTCTCACCATCCTCATCATTATTGTTCTCATTGTCATCATCATCATTATTCTCCTCCTCCTCGTCATCAAAAAATTTGTCGTTAAACAGTTTTCCGTGCCATTGTCTCACGGTCTCATCGTCTATAATTTGTTTGCCAGGAGTACTAGGTTCTATATCAACCTTTTCCTTAATCATCACCTCCATTTCGATTTCCTCCTCAATATCGACTTCATCTCGCAAACTTTCCAATTTCTTCTTATCAAACAATGGTATATTACTAGTACCACTTAGAAATCCGCCATGCAACTTACCAATCTTTCTACCTGATCCTACAGTCGAGGGTAAAGGTAAAAACAATCCAAACGATATTTTTTCGGTACTTCTCGAGTAAGTACTAGTTGCAGAATCCAGGAATATATCATTCAAGTTTCTTTTGCGGTGTGTTGAAGAAGCTGTATATTTGCAAGGTGAACGTTGTGGTGTAGTTGGTGAAAGTGAAAACACTTTGTTGGTTGTGGTGGTTGTGGTTACGGGCCTTTTGCAGAAATTCACTAAACCATTATCTATTACTGGTGTTTTCACGGATTTTTTGGTGATTGTGGATGGTGTTAATAACCCCTTCTGAGTATGTAAAGGTGTTTTTATAGTTGATGACGATGATCCAGCTTGGTAGTTTGGAAAAGAATACTGCAGAAATTGGTTTCTGTTGGTTCTTTGTCTTGCTGGAGGAGTCAGTGGTGTTTCCGACATGGCTTGGATAAAGAATGGAATAGGAAATGGCTCAAACAGGAAATGGCTCAAATAGGAAATGGGTGATGCCTCAATGGGTGATGCCTCAATGGGTGATGCCTCAATGGGTGATGCCTCAATGGGTGATGCCTCAATGGGTGATGCCTCAATGGGTGATGCCTCAATGGGTGATGCCTCAAATAAAAAATGTGGGTCTACAAAGTGATGGTGTGGGATGGCTCAAATAAGGAGCAAGTGAAGATGTCGTGTGTGATGATATTTAATGTGATGCGATGTATACCTTTTGGGTAAAATAGCAAAATCAAAGAGCGGGAGTGGGAGTGGGAGTGGGATAACTTGCAAATCGAAAATGTTTTTGTCCCCCCTTTATTTGCTTCTAGAAACACACACTAAGATCTTAGTTGGCAAGCGTGAGTTGGATAGTTACTTGAGAATCAATATAAGAAGGATGAGATAACAATTTAAATGAAACACGTCTCTCTCATTTGGTGAAGAAAAAAAAAGAGAGAAAATTATTTATAGAGTATACTGCATATAGGTCAAGAAGTAACACCAATAGGATTAGCGGCTGGTTGAGAAATGGCTGGCTATAGACTAGACACTATTGAGAGAAGCGAGATAGTGTCGATAGTGTCATCTAAAATGCGAGAAAGGGCTTAGAGCTACACTATCGAGCAAAGCGAGATAGTGTTATTAAGAGCTGCTAGGTGTTAATCGAGCAAAGCGAGATAGTGTTATTAAGAGCTGCTAGGTGTTAATCGAGCAAAGCGAGATAGTGTTATTAAGAGCTGCTAGGTGTTAATCGAGCAAAGCGAGATAGTGTTATTAAGAGCTGCTAGGTGTTAATCGAGCAAAGCGAGATAGTGTTATTAAGAGCTGCTAGGTGTTAATCGAGCAAAGCGAGATAGTGTTATTAAGAGCTACTAGGTGTTAGTCTCGCTCTCGATAGTGTCGTGCGAAAAAAGGCTTCGAGCTAATAATCGCTCTGCTCGATAGTGGAGCAACTATTCTCGTGTGGTTCTTGATTTTTTCTCAAATTGAGACAAATTTCAAGGCAATTGAAATTAAGTTAAAACTGTGGATACAGTAAAATTCAATAGCAATTAACACTGCACTATCGAGCGAAGCGAGATAGTGGAGCACAGTGGCTCTAAACACTATCGCTCTGCTCGATAGTGGAGCACACTGGCTCTAAACACTATCGTTCTGCTCGATAGTGTCGATAGTGTCATAACGAGCTACTAGGTGTTGCTCCACTATCTCGCTTCGCTCGATAGTGTATCGTCGATTTGAAAGCAATCAAGTTTCAAATGGAATCCACCAGAGACATCACAGACTCTAATGTAATTATTTCCTTATTTTCTAATATTATTTTCTTTTCTAATATATCCTATTTCTGTTTGTAATACGCGTTTATATACTTGAAGCAAAATCTTATTTAGCAATTTGCATCTTGGTATTTTTCACACTCTGATAGTGGAGTCCACTAGCTCTTGACACTATCGAGCCCAATAGCTCTTGACACTATCGAGCACAGCGAGATAGTGTTATAACGAGCTACTAGGTGTTAATCTCGCTCTGCTCGATAGTTATTACGAGCTACTGAAGTTGTTCCACTATCTCGCTCTGCTCGATAGTGTCGATAGTGTTAAGAGCTAGTGTGCTCCACTATCTCGCTCTGCTCGATAGTGTCGATAGTGTTAAGAGCTAGTGTGCTCCACTATCTCGCTTCGCTCGATAGTGTCGATAGTGTTAAGAGCTAGTGTGCTCCACTATCTTGCTTCGCTCGATAGATCAATAGACGAAAAAGATTGAGCATTTTCTCGGTGTCACATAAATACCTCTATAAAATTATTTGTTTTGATAATTCCTTAATGCCTTCTTTCTGTTTATTGTTTTTCCCATCTGTGTTATTCCAGAGACGGAAAGAATTCAACTCTATTTAATCGAATGACAATTTACGAAAACTGGTCAAAAGCCATTTTTTTAAATTGACTCAAATACAAGGCGTAGGAATTTCAACAGAAAAGGAATAACTAGCCGAAGCAATTGCAATACTTTACACTATCGAGAAACACCTAGTAGCTCTTAATAACACTATCTCGCTTTGCTCGATAGTGTTATTAAAAGCTAGTCAGTACTGCTCCACTGTCGAGCAAAGCGAGATAGTGTTATTACGAGCTAGTCAGTACTGCTCCACTATCTCGCTTCGCTCGATAGTGTTATAACGAGCTACTAGGTGTTTCTCGATAGTGTTATTACGAGCTAGTCAGTACTGCTCCACTATCTCGCTTCGCTCGATAGTGTTATTAAGAGCTAGGTGTTTTTCGATAGTGTTATTAAGAGCTAGTCAGTACTGCACCACTATCTCGCTTTGCTCGATAGTGTATTCTACCGTTATTTTATTCTCTTCAAGTTATCTCTTTTCCCAATTCGTACCTCTTGCCATCTCAATCTGCAACAACTAAAATCCAATAGTAAAGAAAATTGGAAAAAGACCCAAAGGACAAAGAAAACAAGAGAGAAAAAAAGAGTAGCAATAAATTTGCCAACTTTTTAATTTTCAACAACAATAGTTAACAATATTAGTGCTGGTATTTCTTACTACTGGAAGATCTTGTATACTTATAGACTTGGGCCCACATACTAGCCGCCAACCCAAAAAAATATATACACACACACACATACACATACACATACACATACACATACACGCAAACGCAAACGCGATACACAACCCAGCCTTTATTGAAAAACGTCAAACCCTACATCAAAATAGAGAGAAAACCTCTTTAGTCCCGTCCGTTTTGAAAAAAATAAAAGAAAATTTCACATTTTCATCAACTTGAACCATTTTTTTCATCAACTTGATTACCCATTTTTTCATCATCATTTTCCCGCCGACATTTGGTTCACTCGTCCATCGTCTTTAGTGAAAACTTTCCCTTATCATCTCACCCTCCTTTCTCCAATTTGCCCTGTCCCCTCCCCCAACCTCATCCCTCCACTTACAACACAGTGTTCTTCACCCAATATCAACCAATTTTTTTTTTTTTCCCTTTTCAATTCATTTCTTCATGTGTCCTGTCAATTGACAAGACAACTACCATCAAGCACAATTAATTAATATTCAATAATCGAGACTCCTCCTATTCGAAAAGCATTGGAACAAAGCAATAGAGCTATATACACCCTCTTTAGAAAGAATTTGATTTACGCGTTTGCAACTTAATTTGTATCACAGAGATGGGTGTTTTGTCATCGTTATTTTGTTGCGCCGAGCCAAACGATGATTCAGAAGATAAGGCTCACGGGCAGCAGCAGCAGCAGCAGCAACAACAACAACAACAACAGCAACAAAAACAGCAACAAAAACAACAACAAAAACAACTAGATTATGAGGCAGGAAAAAGAATTACATCAACAACGACAAAAGTTCAACCACAAAACGTGTCAGTCCCTACATCTACAAAACAGCCAAAATCTTCCACCTCGCCGAATATTATACCAAATGGAACTATGGGGAAAAAGCCCTTTTCAACGTCTAATGACCAGACAAAAACAGCACTAAATGGAGAGAATCAGGGGCAAGAACAAAAACAAAAACAAAAACAGAAACAAAAGCGGAAACTTAACCCAACAAAAAAGGAATTTTCAGATGATGATCAATCTGTATACGAAACAGATACAATCGCAAATACAAACGGTGAGTCTTCAGATCATACTCCAAAGTCCTTGACTAATATACCGCCCGATTTGCATGATAATAATAATAATAATAATAATAATAATAATAATAATACTACCTCTACAACAACAAATTGGGCACCCAAGAATGCAGGAAATATTATAGCACAAGTAAACCCCAATGAGCAATCGGCACAACCACCAACAACACCGCCATCGGCAGCAGCGGCGGCAGCAGCACAGGCCAGAAATGAAGATCTCGACACCGATATTGATGATTATGACGATGACGATGAGGACGAGGACACGGATGATAGATCGGAAGGATCTACATTGGAACTAACCAGAATTCAAACGGGGCAAGCTCATAATCAAGAAACCGGGTTTCTTTTGGGAGCAAAAGCATCCCCTTTCAACAAAAAGAAGTGCCTTATATTAGATTTAGATGAAACATTGGTCCACTCATCATTCAAATATTTAAGAACAGCGGACTTTGTTATCCCTGTTGAAATTGATAACCAAGTACATCACGTTTACGTCATCAAGAGACCGGGAGTAGATGAATTTCTACGCAAAGTAGGTAAATGGTTTGAAGTTGTGGTATTTACTGCATCAGTCGCCAAATACGGAGATCCTTTATTAGATAAATTGGATACTTACAACTCTGTACACCATCGATTGTTTCGAGATTCTTGTTACAATTACCAGGGGAATTTCATCAAAAATTTATCACAGATTGGAAGACCTTTAAAAGATACAATCATTATTGATAATCTGCCTGCATCGTATATTTTCCATCCTGATCATTCAATTCCAATAAGTAGTTGGTTCAGTGATCTGCATGATAATGAATTATTGGATTTATTACCATATTTAGAGGATTTGTCAAAACCAAATGTTGACAATGTAGCATTAGCATTGGATATATCGTTATAATAGAGAACCCTACCTTCACCCCCTCCCCTCCACTACAACTACACACACATACTTCAATAAAATTCATTAATTCATGCATTTCATTGAAAAGGTTTGTATTTTTTTTTTCACTTTTGATCAATTATAGAAAAGGAAAAGAAAAATTTCATATTTCAAGTATGAAGCAGGTCTCTCATACTACTTCATAAACCTCCTTCAACCTCCACCCCCGAACCTTACCCGTTGCTCCCCCGCCCCATGTTCTCAGTTCCTAACTTCCGGTACCACCACCCCCAACCCATAATTAAAAGTATTTTTGAGTTAATTTTCCATTCACTACCATTGGATTTTTAATAATCTATTTTGGTTTGTATCAATTAAGCTATAGAGAAAGGCGATTTTTTTCCAAATATACTGAAATTCCTCGTATAATTGTGTGTCCCTTTGCCATGTATTATTTTTGCATAAAGTCCCTTCCCCCACTCTCCCTCCCTCCCCCAATCGTATAAAGTTTTCATCTATACTAATTAATTTTATAAAACCTAATAAAATATTTGTACAGTAATTAAGTAGAGAGGTTGTACCTTACTTGTAGCACTTTTCGTTCTTACTCTTCTCGTCCCAGAGAAGAAGAAAAAAAGATTTCTCTTATGTGAGAGAGAGAGATGAGATAAAGATTAATTTTTTTTTCCCAATATCACATAGCCATCTCTTATTACTTCTTTTCTAATCTCTTCTTCCCTTCCTAACTTCTTATTACAGGCTTTCCGAGATGAAGGTAAAGACCATAAGTAGATCTTCTGATACCTATGTTCCTGTAAGAGACACTCAAGAGTCGCCACTTCCTCGAAACTTGAACCTGGCACTTCATCCATTTGAACGAGCTCGAGAATACACTAGAGCACTTCAGGCCACCAAACTAGAGCGTATGTTTGCCAAACCGTTTATTGGACAATTAGGCGATGGTCATAGAGACGGTGTATATCAAATTGCTAAGAATTTCAACTATACAAACCAAATTGCCAGTGGTTCAGGTGATGGAGTAATAAAGTATTGGAACTTAACAACGAGATTGGAAACTGCTAGTTTTAGAGCCCATTACGGAATGTGTAGTGGACTAGCCATTACCCCTGAAAACCAAATGTTGAGTTGTGGAGATGACAAGACTATCAAGCTTTGGTCTGTGGATAGTGAAGAGTTTGATCGTGATATACGCGATGATGAGGTGTATACTAATAAAAATCAAGGATTAATCAAGACGTATTTGGGCGAACATGCATTCAAAGGAATAGATCACCATAGAAATGAGCCGATATTTGTTACAGGAGGGGCTCAAATACAACTCTGGGATATTAATCGAACAAAACATACGAGTGACTTATCTTGGGGTGCAGATAATGTTAACACTGTCAAATTCAATCAAACAGAAACAAATATCATTGCCAGTTGTGGGTCAGATAATTCAATTGTGCTTTATGATATTAGGACAAACACGCCTATTCAAAAATGTGTTACTAGTTTCCGAAACAATTGTATCAGTTGGAATCCAATGGAAGCATTTAATTTCGCTACTGGTAATGAAGACCACAATGCCTACCTTTGGGACATGAGAAACATGAAGAAATCTCTAAACATATACAAGGATCATGTTGCCGCCATCATGGATGTTGATTTTTCTCCCACTGGTGAAGAGCTCGTTACAGGGTCTTACGATAAGACGATTCGGATTTATAAGACAAGACAAGGTCATTCTCGTGATATATATCATACCAAGAGAATGCAACGGGTGTTTGTTACGAAATTCACAACGGATGCACGATATATATTGAGTGGGTCTGACGACACAAATGTGCGAGTCTGGCGTACAGTAGCATCTGACCGTGCTAACGTCAAGTCTATGAAACAAAGAAGCAGATTGGAATACGATGAGAAGTTGAAGGAAAGGTTTCAGCATATGCCTGAAATCAAGAGAATCAGTCGTCATAGACATGTTCCAAAGGTTGTTAAGAAAGCTCAGGAAATTAAAAGAATTGAAATTGAGAGTATTAAGAGGAGAGAAGAGAATGAGCGAAGACATGCGAAACAGGGAAGTAAACCATATATTTCCGAAAGAGTGAAGCACGTTAGAGGTGTTGTTAATGATAAAGATCTGTGAAAAACAGACTTGGAAGGGGAGAATGGGAAGGTGAACGTTACAATGGTGAAGTAGGGGGTGGGAAGGCAGATTTTCAGCAACTACATATCAACTACATGTCAACTACATATCAACTACTAATCAAGTATTTATCAAGTATTTATCAAGTATTTATCGAGTATTTATCAAGTACTTATAAAGTATATATTGACTACTAATAGTCAGTGTCTGTGGCAGTTTGTGTCGGTGTAGTTTGTGTCTGTGGCAGTTTGTGTCTGTGGCAGTTTGTGTCGGCGCAGTTTGTGTCGATAGTGGAGCAGCACTGACTACATGAATTAAATAGATTTCACAGTTTTTATCGGTCTTAAGACTTGTATAAGATTTGTAAAGTAACCAGCTACAAAGTGTTGCTCCACTATCTCGATTTGCTCGATAGTGTCGCTACACCGACACTCATCGAGAGAATGTAGAGAATGTAGAAATACCAGAGTATGTGAAAAGGAGACTTGGGTCTCTGGCGACACTATCTCGCTTCGCTCGATAGAGAAGTTCTATTCGAAATAGGGTAAGATTGTGGTTTCTTAGACGGTATTAGTGCCAAAAAGAGAAGTTTTTTGCGCGCATTGGGTATTGAAAAACGGGTATTTTTTCTTTTGTTTTTATCTCAATTTTAAATTTGACCGTTGTAAATGTTTTTCTTTAGTAAAAAGTTCCCAAAATAGTAATAGTGCCAATTTTGGAACAAAATTCTTCAAAATTTTAGATCGTTTATCATTGACAAATTTATTAGTTTTTTACTCTTTTTTGGTGTTTTTTTTCCCGACACAACTACACTTTCGAGCAATACTTTGTAGCGATACTAGCAATGTTGATCTCAGATGAAAAAGGATTCTACTATAATGCTAGTAATGTTGCTCCCAGATCATAGTGTTTACAATATTTTTGCAGTCGGATGGGGTAGCCTTTAACATTGTCCTTTAGATGTCTCTTTTTAAGAATAACCATGTGCATTAGATGTCGGTGGTAGCTAGTGTGCTCAATAGTGTCGCCCGATAGTGTCGCCCGATAGTGTCGTATTTTATATTTTTTTCTCATGACATGAGCTGCATGTATGTTCCGCAACAGCCATATTCACGTGACCCTTATTTTTCTGTCATTGTTCCTTCTTCCAATCAAAAGATCTTCTCAAGTGAGAATGCTAGCTGTAAAGAAACATATAATATCCGGTTGCTACCAGATGCACATTGAATGATATCACGGAACTTTAAATTAAATGGGTTTTTAGTTTTATAAAAAAATTTAACCAAGGAAAATTGAGTAAGATCAATTGGCTTTTATTTTGAGTAATCTTGCTGATAGTTTACGTTGGAAAAAGGACATCGAGCAGAAATAGTAAATACCTGCACCTGTCGCTTACTCCCAACTTCGTGAGACTTTATCCAATCTTTGCTCCTTCACATATTCTGATCCCCCAACAATAAAAGAAAGAGAGAAAGAGAGAAAGAGAGAGAGAGAGAGAGAGAGAGAAAAAGAGATCTCTTAGGTTGGTTATTTTCCAGAGCAGTTGATTTTCATAGAGAATAGACACAAACTTGATATTTACGAGGTTTATCCCATCCAATTACTGATTTTGTCCCCCTTTCCTTGGTTATCTTGTCTTTAGTTCATCATAGTGAGGGACCCTTGTGACAAATTGTTTACATATATCTACGTTGTGGTTCCAAGAACATCGGGGTAACATTTACTTGCATAAATAGATAGTAGCTATACGGGGTTGATATACTTGCCATGCCTGAAAAACACAAGTTGCACCTATTTGGCAAACACAAGCATGCGGGAAAAGAGTCTTCGGACGAATTATCTCCATCAACATCAAATCATTTGGCCAATCGAAAATTCCTCGGTTTCAGCATTGGAAAACACGATTCAGAAGAGTCCTTGACGTCCCCAGTGGTGACACATACCTCTGAGCCGCATCATCCATCTCACCATCCTGTCCACCAGCCTTCAAATCTTCATCAGAACAATGCCAATGAAAATGCTACCACCACCAGTGGTGGTGGCAGTAAAAAAGCTACACCATCACCAAACCAGTCCCATTCCAACATTCAGTCAATTGCACAGTCTCCCGGAAACCATTTTCCACAAAATTCCACCCAGCCTCATCAGCATCAACCACTGCAACTACATCATGAAGACCCCAGTTCAAAGAAAGTAGCTGGTTCAATGGTTGAACTTAAACGGTTTTTCAAACCTACTAAAAAGAATTCTAACTCTAAAAGAGATGTTGGTGGAGGAGCAGTAGTAAGCAATGGACAACATCCAAATAATTTACATTCGCCATCACTCAAAGCCTCTGGATCAGGAGGAGGAGGAGAAGGAGGAGGAGGAGGAGGAGGAGGAGCTCTTGCAGCAGCAATGCATCATGCAGGTGCTGTTCATAATGCTAGCGGAAAGTCGGTACGAGAACATTCGGGCACGTCATTAGCAAATATGATTAATCAAACCTCGACTCAATTGCTTCATAATGCCTCATACTCTCAGAACAATAACCGGGATCCATTCACAGATGACAATTCACCATTGGTGAAAAAATACGGGAAAATAGGTAAGGAATTAGGCAGTGGTGCTGGAGGTTCAGTGAAACTCATTACTCGCCCGCTGGATTCCAAAACTTTTGCAGTCAAGGAATTTAGAGCACGTAGATCAACAGAAACACTCAAGGACTATACTAGGAAATGCACTGCTGAGTATTGTATTGGCTCCACATTGAAACACCCCAACATTATCAAAACGATAGATATAGTACATCAAAACCATAAGTATTTTGAGGTTATGGAGTATGCCCCAGTGGATTTCTTTGCCGTTGTAATGAGCGGAGAAATGTCTCGTGCTGAGATAAACTGTTGTCTTAAACAAATTTTGGAAGGTGTTAGTTATTTGCACAATTTAGGTTTAGCACACCGAGATTTGAAGTTAGACAACTGTGTGATTACAACTGATGGAATACTCAAGATTATTGATTTTGGAAGTGCTGTGATATTCAAATACCCATATGATCAATATGGAAATTCAAAAGACAGCATTCACCCTTGTCATGGAATTGTTGGAAGTGATCCTTATTTGGCCCCTGAAGTTTTGAAATCCCCAAATTCTTATAATCCCCAACCTGTAGATTTATGGTCAATTGCAATAATATACTGTTGCATGACGCTTAAAAGATTTCCTTGGAAAATACCTAATGTTGAAAAGGATAATAGCTTCAAATTGTACTGTATGCCAGATGATAACTTCCATGACTATTATCTAAGTAACGAGTGTCATAAACTTCTACTTCAACAAAGAAAGTTGAAGAATATAATTGTTCGACTGAATAAAAAGAAGAAACTTCTCGAGGAAGGAGCACTTGCTACATCCGAAAAAAGTGGACGAATAGAAAAAGAAGACAAAGAAATAAAGAAGGAAAAGGAAAAGGAAGAGGAAGAAGAAGAGGAAGAGGAAGCGGAAGACGAGGCAAAGGAAAAAGGGGGCCAAGAAGAGAAGAAGGAAAAGGGTGGCGAAGAAGAGATGAAAGAGAAGGGAGACGAAGAAGAGGCGAAGGAAGCGGAGGAAAAGGTAGAAGGAGAACAAAAAAATGAGGGTTCTGTAGATCAAACGGGAAATAGTGAACAGGTGGTAGGTGAAACCGATACCAACGTCGAGAAAAAAACATCACTGGACACAGGCGAGGATATTCTCACTGAAGAGCAAGAACATGAAATTTTGGAACATTTGAAGAAAATTGATCTTCAATTAGAGCATTACGAAAACCGCAAGTCTGAACTCAAAGCTCAATTCAATGAACAACGTAAAAAAAATGATCCTGAACCTAAGCAACAAGAGAAGCAAGAATCTAACCAGCAACAAACAACCACAGACTCATCAGAGAAAAAGAAACCGTCACATAAGCAAATCCATGGTCCTTATAGATTAATGCGGTTATTACCACACGCATCAAGACCAATTATTCATAAGATGTTGCAAGTGGATGTCAAAAAGAGAGCATCAATAGAAGATATAATGAATGATGAATGGATTAGAGATATCAAATGCTGTACGTTGAAGAGGGAGACTCGAAGTGCAGATAACATTGGCGCCAATTTTGATGAGGATGATAAGGAGGTAGTGGTAAAGGGGTCACCACCGCACCATCATACTGTGGTTTTAGAATCGTAACCGGAAAAGAGAAAGAGGAAGGAAGTAGGAAATAGGAAGTGGAAAACAGGAAGATTAGAACAGGGAGTTTTTCTCTTTATATATATAAATTCATATAGAAATATCACATAAATACTTTTTAGCAGAGCCAGTGTAGTGTTGTTTTTTCAGTTAGGGCGAAGAGGGGGCGGGGTTGGACTAAACTGATGCCTCGCGCTACAAGGTGATATCGAATCTTTTGGGCCATATTTTTTTTTTTTTTTAGTGAAGTCGACTTGCCTTGACTTGCCTTGCCTTGCCTTGACTTGACTTGACTCTCACATACCACAAGACTATCACTTTCATAGCTTGAAAAGCGGGTGAGCTTACCAAAACTATGGCCAGACCAGTACCGCCGCCACAGCTAAACCCTTTGCGGTTAAAGACCGCTCTTAAAATGGCGTTATCCAAATTGAAATTCATTCAGGAGAAGAAACTCGCAATGACAAAACAGCAACGTCGCAATTTAGCAGAGTTATTACGCCAAGGTAAAGAATCGTCGGCTCGAATTCGAGTAGAGAATATAATCCGCGATGACATATACGTTGAACTACTTGAGTATCTTGAATTATATTGTGAGCTTATCCTTGCACGTCTTTCCATCCTCTTAGATCGCAGTACCTGCGATTCATCTCTATTGGAAGCGGTACAATCGGTGATTTATGCTGCTCTGCATACAGAACTCAGAGAACTCACTACAATTAGGGACATGTTGACGTATAAATATGGAGTTGAGTTTGGTAAGGAGGCATTGGAGAATAGTGGAGGATATGTTCCCGATAAAATTACGAGACGGTGCGAGATTGACCCACCACTGATGGATTTGGTTGATATGTACCTTTGTGAAATAGCCAGGGCTTATTCTGTACCTTACTCTGGGTTGCCAGTGGTAGAGGAGGAGGAGGAAGAGGAAAAGGGGGAGAAAGGAGATGATAATGATGATAGTGGGGGAGGAGGTGGTGGTGGAGTGGGAGAAAAGAATGATATGGCAAAGAAAGAAAATGTAAAGGAAAGTCCTATTGCTGAGCTAGCAAAAAAGTCGGAAAAGCTCTTTATTTCTGACTCTCCTGGTGGTGCAAGTCTGAAGGTCACTAAAAGTAATAGTAAGACGAAAGAAGGGGACGATTTTGATTTATTAAAAGCGAGATTTGCTGCGTTGAAGAGTACACCGAAATAAATGGAAAGCAACCCCAATTCATTTGCAGCGGCCAAGCAATTAATCACCGCTTAGTCAGCTACTTCTTACTCAAATTATTGTTGGTCAACTTTCAAAGAGTTTTCGTCATAAATGGGTGCGCGGCTTGGCATAATGCTCAGGTGTAATTGGTTTATAGAGATTTAATGTGGGCAAAACAGACTCTTTCACAACTTATCATAGTGAGAAAGAAGACACAGAGCATAACTCTGACGCTGTCAGTATGGCAACTGGGCCATTTTACTATACCCTTTCTTTTATTGTTACTGACTTGGGTTCCCCATAGTTAAATGGAAGTTCTTGAAGAAGAAAAAAAAAAAAAAATGTAAACACAGATTTGAAATTGAAATACTTTGACAGAATCAAGAAGCAAAACATTGACGTGTATTAAAGGCCAATGAGTTTGAGACAAGACCATACTATATAGCACATATCCTGTTTTATTTTTTTTATAAAATGAACATGTCTCAGATTTTGACTGAGCGACAACAGCTTGAACTTAACAAGGCAATACTTCAATACTTGAAGCCGATTTGTGCATCCTCGGGAACTGAGTCGACATACATTGAGTTATCAAAGTTGCTTAGTCCACAATCGTTCACTCACACTCTTGACAAGAACGAGGATATAGTAGACCAATATTTAGAAAAGAAATGGTCGTCAGTGTTGCGACTACAAAAGAAGATACTTGATCTTGAGAATGAGATTGCTAATATTAGAAGCCTAATAGATTTGGACAACCTTGCACAGAACCAGCCGATAGCACACAGTAAAGATAGAATCAACTGGTTACCAATGACACCGCGCTATACGTTTGAGACCCAATCCATTGTCAACACAGTTCAACTACACCCTGTACTACCGTTGGTATTTTGTGGATGTGCTGATGGATCGATCTACATTTGGAATTTTGCATCTGACGAAAATACACTCCCTGAAAAAATCATTAAAGCACACACGAGAAGCGTCAATCGGATTGCGTTTTCTTGGACACCAACAAAAGTTGATGATGATAGTAATGAGAAATCGTACATTTTTGCTACGTGTTCTTCTGATTTGACAATTAAACTTTACAATGCAACTACGTATCAGCATTTACGTACGCTAAGAGGTCATGACCACACCATATCGTCTATACTGTTTTCACCTAGCAAAGACCTCCTTTTCAGTGTTTCAAGAGACAAGAGTACAAAAGTGTGGAACGTCAAGGAGGGAACATGCATAAAAAGTTTTGTGGGACATAGTGATTGGGTTAGAAACATAGACGTCAGTACCGGAGACTATGGGGACTTTCTAGTGACTTGCTCAAATGATCAAAGTGCGAGGTTAAGTCATGGACAATCGGGAACAGGCATTGCAATGATGATTGGCCATTCGCATGTAATCGAGGCTGTCAAATTCCTTCCAAAAGTATCAAACTCCATAATTGATCAGTATGTGTCTGAGAATACCGACTTGTTCCCAAACTTACCCCGAGATTTGATTAAGGATGAGGTTTACAACAAGTTGGGCTTTAAATATTGTATTACTTCGAGTAGAGATAATACCATCAAATTATGGCTCCTACCGCCTCCAGTAATTATACCAGGCCGCCCACCACTCCCGTCGAGGCATAATCATTCACAAGCTTGGCTCGTAGCAAACATGGTAGGCCATCTGTCTTGGGTCAAAACGTTACAGGTACATCCCAATGGCAAGTACATATTCAGTGGGAGCGATGATAAGACAATCAAAATATGGGACTTATCAGGGTTAAACTTGGCAGGCAAAGTTGGGGTAATAAGGTCTTTACCAGGGCATGAAGGATTTCTCACTGATTTGGGCTTTGCTCGGCTTAGCCAGAAAAAAAATCAAGCAAAACCATTGGAAAACGAAGAAGATCTTTTGAAGGAGATTGTAATTAGAATGCGATGTATCTTTGTAAGTTGTGCTACTGACAACCTCATTAAGATCTGGAAGTGAAAAAAAAAAAAAGAAAAAAAAAAAGCCAATGCCAAATGTATAAGATGGAAAACAAGCAAACAAACAAACAAACAAACTGTATTTATTATTAAACAACCACATCATAGTAAAACAGCTCAATCGCTCCACCTCTCATTGAATTGTAGACATTTCTTTCAAATTGACGCTTGTTTTTAACCAACATATTAGCAGCCTCTTTATTCAAAGGGTCATTCGGATTTGGTTCCAAAAATAAGAAATTCAACCCAATCAACACCGAGTTCAAACTCAATACCGGCGACCAATCCTCCCTTAGTATATTTAAACATATGTTCCCGTCCAAGTCAATATTTGGATGGTAAATTCTATCAAGACATTTAATTTTAGGTGGATCAATAGGGAAGTTCTGGGTTATCTCTATTTTGAAATGGAATTTGCCGTTTTTGTAAAATCCATTTGTTGGCTTAATGATCAATTTCCAATGGAAAACGTCCAGTGGATCGGGAAAACTGACTTTTATAGTTCTAGGTAAATCTAGCTCGGAGATATCTTTTTGAATACGTAGTTGTGCGGCACCCACCTTGGGCGTGAGATTAAACCCCGAAATTGACGACGATGACGATGATGATAACACAGGGTTATTGGATGGAGGTGTAGGCGACTTACTTGCCGCTGCTGCTGTTGCTGCTGCCTCCTCCTGCCTCTTTTTTTGCAACTCGCGTATTTTCAACATTTTTGTAGACCAGTATAAGTTGAGAAAAACGCGTCGAGGAGGTGGTGTTGCTAGTAGTGGTGGTAAATAGAAAGTCAGTTGGTATATATAAAATGGTTTAGTTATTAAATCCCGATCTTTCAAAGAAAAAAAATAAAAATTAAATAAAAGTTGCAGACTACAGAATTCGAACTCGCGATTTCTTGTGGATTTGCTTTTTCGCAGCCAACAGAGGATGATGGGTAACTAGATTTACACATTGATGGTGGTGGTGATGACATCTTTCTATATACATTGTTTAGCTTTTTTAGGGTGATATATTACTCATTCTTGCATGCTATTTTTAACTTTCATTTAGGTCCCGCCAGACTAGACGAGTGGAAGGAGTCTAATCGATAGAGAGAAGAGAGAATAAATATATAGAATGTGAATATAGACCATCAAACCCAATAATATCGGTAACAGCTAGTGTTGCTCCACTACCTCGCTCTGCTCGATATGTCATCAATGTGGTCTAGAACAGTTTTACTTAACTTGTCTTTTGTCTCTTGAGAAATGCCTTTGCATTTATGGAGGGACTGCTCTATTTGCTCCAACTGGTCTGAGGAATCCAAAAGTAAAATGAGTAGCTTATAAGGAGTAATGTATTTGCACTCCACATCAAACAACCACTTCAATTCTGCTACCACAATTTCGTGGTTTGCCGCTGAGTGATAATCACGATCCACATTCTGATTGGATGGGGATAATTCTTCCAAAGGTGTTTGGATATCTCTACCTGCCCTTATGCGCAATATAAAATTGAACGAGCTCCAAAGCGAACTATCCAGTAGCTTAGAGTGGCACAACAGGACAAAGACATCAAACCATTCTGCTCTTTTAGCTATGCCCGTCTCATCAATCGCCAGATACCACCTAAGGAAACTATTCCCATAGTAATTGGAAAAGTGTAAATCACAACTTTTAATCGCCCGTAACATATATTTTGGATCCAAGCACGGTCGGGTTTCCTGATGCAGTTTTAATATCAATCTTTGTAAGAGCACCCATAAAGAACTACTTTTGTTAATCCTCGACATGCGACAGGTCAAGAAACACGATATTAGCTCTAGATCCTGATCATAATTTTGCAAAATATTCACAATTCTGCTATGTAGCTTGATTATTGTGTGATGCTCGTTTGTCAGGATCAAATATCCCAAAGTCATGTAGTAAGCGTCAACAAGATTTGCCTTGGACAATCCTTCTAGATTGAGTAGTTGGTCAAAATGTGCGTAAAAATAGTCATGGGAATTCTTGAAGATTTTCAAATACTTTTCCTTCGGAATGCCTATGCCAAGGATATCACCATCTTCCTCAAGATTAAATGCACTCGGCAGACTGACAATCCCATTTGGAATCACCTCAATAATTTTGTATAGCTTCTTGGAGTCAATTATAATGTCACATAGTGACTTTATCAACTCCATAGCGATGTAGCAAAAGTATCAAACAAACTTTAACGCGAGAAATTTCAATTTTTCCTGCACAACCACTCTTTACTGTTTCTCTGCCCTCCCTGTCCACGGAAATGATAGCGACTTCAGCCGGTACAGGTATAGAGGATATAATACCGCCAGAAGATGAGTTGTCTGATGCCATGTATAGGAATGCGAAACTAGACTTTTTTTTCCCAGTGCAACAAGCCACTACCACCAAGAATCCACCATCACCATTACCAACACTGTTAGATGTCAGCAGCAGCAGCGGCAGCAGCAGCAGCAGAAAGTATCAACCGCAGTGGAAATTGCTTCGAACTCTTGTAGGAGCACACCAAGGATGGGTAAGAACTGTGGCCATCGACGAAGTAACGAATCAATGGTTTGTAACAGGATCATCTGATTCAACAATCAAGATTTGGGACTTGGCATCGCTGCAATTGAAAGGCACATTAACTGGTCATATTATGGCGGTGCGATCACTTGCAGTGTCCAATAAATTTCCGTACTTGTTTTCTGGGTCTGAAGACAAGACATTGCGATGTTGGGACATGGAAAGGCTGAATGCGCCTGAGGGTTGTCAGATCCGAAATTATCATGGTCATGTTGGGGGTATCTATGCTTTGTCATTACTCGATGAATTGGGCTTGCTTCTAAGTGGAGGAAGGGATGCTGTGGTACGAGTGTGGGATATTCGAACTAGCAAAGAAGTGGCTTTATTAACGGGCCATACAAATGACGTGACATCAATAATATCAGACGTCAACGAGCCACAAGTAATCACGAGTTCAATGGATGGCACAATAAGAGTGTGGGATTTAAGAAATCAAAAATCAACTCTTAGTGTAACCCAGCATTCGAAAAGTATACGTTCAATGAAAGCGCATCCAAATGAGTACACTTTTGTATCCGGTGATTCTAATGGCAGTATAAAGCAGTGGCTTTTACCAAAAGCAGAGTTGTTGAACAATTTTGAAAATGATAATGACGAAAAGAGCAAAATAATAAACACTCTATCTATTAATCCTATAACCAGCACATTATTTGCTGGATTTGATGACGGCAAAATGAATTTTTATGATTACACACTGGGGAAACTACTTCAAACAGGCCAAACTCCATCCCTTCCTGGATCTGATGGCGCTGCCATATATGCATCCACCTTTGACATGTCTGGACTTAGATTGATAACATGCGAGGGTGATAAAAGTATAAAAGTCTGGGGTGATGCAGCCAATGATTAAAGTCGTTTCCCTCCTCACTATTCCTTTTTCCTACCTCTCTCTTCACCAACCAAAACGCAATTGATTTGCAGTAAACTGCGGAGGTGTCCAATTGAGAAGCTTTGCACTTAGCTCGTGTTTCTTTTTCTCCTTAATTTTTTTGATTAATTTGTCATATAGTGTGAGTATCTGATCCGTCAACACTATTATATGCTGTCCTTTATAATACCTCAACATTTGTAAAGTAGTTAATGTATGTAGTATATCGGTTGTTGTCATGCACGTTATTGCTGAAATATCTTCAATTGTGATTTCGTTACTACTACTACTACTACCACCACCCCCGTTTCTCGACGAATGCGGCGTTCCTTCAAACTCGTCATCTTCGTCAGATTGAGCGTTGTTTTTGCGAAATAATGCAGGATTGTTTCTCTCAACAAGTAGTTTGACCAATGTATCTGTCCAGTAAGCTCTATATGATAACAATCCCAAATCTGACAACGGCTTTTCGGGGGATCCAACCTTCTTCTCTACAGCAGATAACATGTACGAAAATTGTATTAGTATTTTACCCAAACCTCTCTTTTGATACGGCGGGAGGGTTAAAATACACGCAACATTGTAATTATCTTGACTTTCTTTTTCCTTTGAAAAGTATCCCACGATATGATGCCCCTGTTCTGATTTCATGGTCATAATGTAGAACAAAAATGGATCGACGTCATAATACAAAGTTTTATGATCTAGGAACAATTTCGATAATAGGCAAAGATTTCGGCAATAAGTGCGTTGTTTTCTGCCATCAAGCTCCCAAAACGACACCTTCTCATCTCTATATATCTCATTACCAGGTGGGTGTTTCATTGAACATTTTGATCTAAACCTTTCAAATTGCTTTCTTGAGCCAAAAAATGATAGGGTAAAGTCGCAAATGTAGATTGTTTCCTCATCGGTTATTTCAATAGGATAAGGAGAAAAGTACCAAGGTTCAACAATGTGTTCACCCAAAATAATACTTGATAAATTTCTCACTCTGGCGACTTCT
Source organism: Lodderomyces oxycetoniae (assembly GCF_023343755.2). Lineage (NCBI taxonomy): Eukaryota > Fungi > Ascomycota > Pichiomycetes > Serinales > Debaryomycetaceae > Lodderomyces > Lodderomyces oxycetoniae. Next base: position 188,069 of record NW_026055485.1, on the reverse strand, counting down.
GAGTGATTTTGAGTCATGGATCCACCAGCTCTCAATTTCTTAATCTCTTCTTCCCTAGTTATTTCCTCGCCTGATCTTTTCAATCCTTGCACATTAAGATTCTCCAAGTCCATTTCATCTTCGTTCATTGAAAGAGTCGATTCTTCCCTTGGCGTGTTAGCAGTTGAACCGTTATTTGATTTTGCATCTTTAGACTTTGACGCCTTCAGCTTAGTTTTCTTCTTTTGTTTAAAATCCTTCTTCTCATCATTCTTTATCTCTGGTAGTATCAATGCTTTAGAAAAATTTATTCGATCAATTTCGATCCACTCATCTAACCTTTTGTTGAAGTCCTGGTAATGCACATAGTACACTTTTCTTCCCTTTTTGATATGCTCTTGTAATATCTCCGCTAGTCTCTCTTCACCATCCTTCAATACGTATACTTTACAGCCCAGCCTTATATCATCAACTTTGAAAAGCTCTTCCTTCCTGCTTTTGGACTCGTCTTCTTGTTTAATTTCAATAGAAGTTGAAGGTGTAAGTGTAGGCTCGGAATTCGGCGCAGGCACGGGAGTCATAGCTTTATCAACTGGTTTATCTCGTGTGCTAGGCATCAATAACAAACTATTAGTCTTGTTGGGTGCGCCACCTATCTATCCTCGTCGTGTATCATCGTTACAGAAGAAAAAAAAAATATTATACATCTACAAAAGTCAACGAAATCAACTGGGACTGATTTATCGACACTATTGAGCAAAGCGAGATAGTGGAGCAACACTGACTACACCGATACTATCGAGCAGAGTGAGATAGTGGAGAAACACTGTGTACACCGATACTATCGAGCAGAGCGAGATAGTGGAGAAACACTGTCTACACAGACACTGACTACACAGACACTGACTACGCCAACACTGACTACGCCGACACTGACTGGTAACACAAGTTGCATCGTTTCTATAGATATATGAGTTATACCACTATAGAAGAGAAGAAGAAGTAGAAAAAAGAAGAAGTGGAAAAAGCGCAGAAGAAGTAGAGTAGAAGAGCGGAAAAAGTAGAGCAGTAGCAGAGCAGCAGCAGAGCAGTAGCAGAGCAGCAGCAGAGCAGTAGCAGAGCAGTAGCAGAGCAGTAGCAGAAGTAGTATCAGTGGCAGCTAGTGTCGTGTAGAACGGGAGTAGTGTCAATAGCAGTCAATATGCTTTACTATCTCGCTCTGCTCGATAGTGTCGTGTAGTCAGTGTTGCTCCACTATCTCGCTCTGCTCGATAGTGTCGATAGTGTCGATAGTGTCGTGTAGAACGGAAGTAGAGTAGATGCAGCGCATAGCAAGTAAAGCAAAGAAGAACAGATCATCTAGGGATGATGTTGTTCCGACTATGGTTATTTTTTTTTTTCAGTCTTAGGGGGCAATCATTCCGATAAGTCCATTACATTATGATGTCGCAAACCTAGAAGATAGCAAGTCTAGAGCGTAAAGTAAGCAAGCAAAGGTTCTACACAATTGTAGTAAGATTATATTAAATAGTATTGGCGCTTGGTGCTCTCTATATGTTTGACCCTCTATATGTTTGACCCTCTTTCCAACCCCTTTAACTCGTCTCCTTCCCACCCTCCCTAAAAAAAGAATAAAAAAATAAAAATAAAGTCTCTTTTATGGCCAGTGTTTTACTGGGTCCTTTATTGTAGAATCTTTTATGTTAAACTTTAATACGTTTCTGTGCATTAAACCTTTTTGCTGCTCCTGCCCCCTATTTCTCCACTAAAAAAATTTCGTTCAATTCGTTTTTTATTCAATTATGACCATTCATGTTGGAGCCATTAAACTATAACCGCATACACACATATATATACAGACTCGCTTTATTTATATAGTATCATAAGATATATTGTTACCACGCTGGCTTTAATGTAGATATTTTTGCTCTCAATATCTCACAACATTCACTTCCATTACTGTAAGAAACAACCTCCTTTCCCCCACCCCCACCTCCCAATCAAATTTCCCACCATATTAACCACAGCTTTTTCTCTCTTTTTCCGTAACACTCTTATTTGGTGGAGAGCAGTAATAAATTTTCACATTTTTCAGCTTCTTTCCCGTTCCTTCCTGTTTCCACATACTTTCATTTTGTATCAAACATGACAGAGTTACGTCGCTCCGCTAGAGTCGCTTCAAAACCACTACCAGCTCAACAGGAAACTCTCGACCACCCCCCGGCTAAAAAAGCCAAGAAAGCAGATACTGCGAAAGAAGTAGGACTGGAAGCAGAAGTAGATGGAATATGTGAAACTAAAGAGATTCAAATTGGTGACGAAATCCCTGATATCACCTTGTTGAATCAGGATGGAAACAATATCAATTTACCAGCAATTGCTAAAAATAACAAGTTTGTTGTAATTTTTGCTTATCCCAAGGCATCGACGCCAGGGTGTACTAGACAAGTTGCTGGATTTCAAAAGAATTACAAATTTTTACACGATAACAACGTTGCTGTGTTTGGCTTGTCATCAGATGAGCCAAAAGCACAAAAGAATTTCCAGGTCAAACAAGGCGCAGAATATGACTTGTTAAGTGATCCTAAAAAGAAATTGATTGGTGTTTTGGGTGCTAAGAAACAGCCATCAGGAACCAAAAGATCGCACTGGATTTTTAAAAATGGAACATTGGCAATTAAAAGAATCCAAATTTCACCAGAAGAAAGTATTGAAGGTGCAAAAAAGGAGATTGAAAAATTTATAGCTGAAAATGGTGATGAAAAAGAGACAGAGAATGGGGCCAACGCCAAAGCTGAATCTACTGAATCTACTGAATCTACTGAATCTACTCAACCTGCCAAACCTACTGAATCTACTGAAGCTACTGAAGCTACTGAAGCTGCCGAAGCTGCCGAACCTACAGCTGGCAGCAACACTGAAGAACATGAAGTAAAAGAAGGCGTCAAGGAAGACACGAACGAGTCCGCAAAAGTTTCTGAGCCTAAAGAAGAAAAAGAAGAAGCAGAGAGACAGAAGCCAAGTGAAATTAAAGACGAACAAGAAGCCGAGTAAATTTACAAAATCTGAATAAAATCTGTATTAAAGACTTTAAATTTCTATATGTAAAAGTGTATCACAACCAATTTATGTCTACTATATTGAAGCTAGTTTAATAGCGGATTGTAAAAAGATTACTATGATCATGCTGATTTTGCTTGCCCACCACCAATGTTGCACGGTGAAGGAGCAATACGTGAACATGAATTGCCAATGACCACTTTTGAATTGACCTGTTAGTATTCCTGTTTGTCCATCAAAATCGCCCATCATTGATTTAACAACAATCTCTCTAATTGGCCGACGGGGAGATTTCTTTTCCTCTTTAGATGCCTCCCACTGGCCATCTACAAAGTTATAGTAGTCATCGCAACCCTCATGGTCGTGACCTGTGAGAATTATGCCATTTTGATCGGCATTAGGAAAAACAATGTTCAATACCCTCTGAGTGGTATTGTAGGATAAGTGATTTTGTGACCTCAAAAGACCATTCTTGTACGGTTCTCTCTTGTTGTCAATATAGTATTTGTGTTCGGGTCCATCCTTACATAACCCTGCTTTTTTATACATTGGAATATGAGTTAACAATATTGTTGAACCTTTGAAACTGGGATTACCTTTGTCCCTTAAATTCTCTAAAAATGACCAAGTATAATTTGAAAATTCAGGCTGTAAAGCCGGTCCTTCTAAACTCATAGAGTCTAAAACAACAATTCTCCATTCCCTTTCAGTGCCTCTATTATAATTAATAACATAGTTATTTTGACCAAACAAATGATGAAATCTAGCCATATGTTGCCATGTCGCATCACCACTGTACCCAATGTCGTGGTTTCCTGTAAGATTGATAAACAACGGGTTTTCCAAGTTGGGTGTTTTTCTATCTCGATATATCCAGTCGTATACATCCTCGTAAACTCTTGAATTGTATCTAGCTACAGGATCCATTTTCTTTTCGTCTAATAACCACTTATTCCAGTCATAGTTTTCATGCTTTTGATGTGTCTCTAAAACGTGTTGTTTATAGTCATAGCCTTGTGGGAATAGCCTTTCAACATACCTATAAGTTCGATTGTAAAACTCTGAATCCAATATCCATTGACTAGAGAACAAGTCGCCCATTACAGCAACATGAGACGGGTGCAACCGTTGCGACATTGTAGTATAAATGTGACCTAAATAGTAGTCATTGCCATAGTTATCAAGCCTTTTGATATACTTTGTCAGTGGCCAGTTGCCATTAATCTGAGGATCTCCAAACAAAAGCATATGAATCTCATCCTCGCTGTAGGTCTGTTTTGTTGCCTCAAGCAATTGGGGAAATCTAAATAAGATCGCCTGTAGATATTTCGATGGTATATAATTCAAAACATCGTACTTTGGTCTCAATTGTTCCGCATTGGCCCAGTTGCATTGTCCAGGAGCGTTTAATAGATCGGGGTAAAAATATATAAACAAGTTAAGGAGTATTGCTGCAGCCGTAGCTAGATCCACAAGAGCTTTTACTCTTCTTGAAGTAGAGATAGCCATATATACTCTTTCTTTCGTAACGAGATCAAGCAGATTGTGAACCCTTTGAATGAATAAACTTTTTTTTTCTTCTTGTTTGTCTGAGCTGAGATATTCCATACTGGATAAGCCCCCGTCTACAACCTTTTGATTTCTTACAACTTACTAGTACAGATAGATGTATATATATATATATATATATAAAAGTATATATAAACTATACCACCACCTCTCCTTTCTTACCCTCTTTAAACGTTTTCTTTCAAGGCCTGGTTCAATTTGTTGACTTTATCAGCAATTGAAACATCAACTGTTCTATCACCAACTTCAACAATCAAACCACCTTTGATACTTGGATCTACTTCATTGTTCAATTTCAAAGTCTTACCCTGTCCAACAAAGCTACTGTTACCAATAGATGCTTGTAATTTTCTCAAAATCTTACCATCCAATGGTTTAGTACTGATAACTTTAGCATTGACAATTCCATTGTGTGCATCATTCAACATACCGAATTTTTTGAAGATGGATGGGAAGATGGATAATCTATTATTCTCAGCTAAGACCAAAAGAAAGTTTGCAGTAGTTTTGTCCAAATTCAAGCTGTTATTGACTGACTTGATTATACCGATTCTGTCCTCTTTGGATAAGCCCGGGTTTGTTAAAGCATGCTCTAATTTGGGGTCGCCACTGAGTACTTTTTCAACCTTCTTCAAGGCGCTATAGGTCTGGCCAATATCCGATTCCTGCAAAGTGGCAGAATATAAGGAGTTGGCATAAGTACCATCAATACCAAATAATTCAATTGGTGGTCTAATATCTTTACCTGATACTGGCGCCGCTGCTGCCCTTCTAGCAGTCAATGCAAATCTACGAGCAAAAACACGGGAAATCATTACTTAACCAAATAAAAAAAAAGGGGTTCTTACCTGGTGTACCTAGGAATATATATGTGAGAGCAGACACACACGGATTAAATACTTTCTTATTATCCTCTTTATATTCTTATAGGGCCTTTATTCGAAACTCGTGTTGAAATTTTTCCTCTGCTTAACTAGAATGACATTTGGTAGCGATCTGGACCTTTTTTTCAGACGTTGGAACAACTTTGGGGTTTTTTTCTATTGGATTAGAGGTTAAAGTATTGGTGTATGGGCCCCCTCTAAGCTCATTGGAAAAAAAAAGAAACAGAAAAAAGAAAATCAATGAATCACACAGTTAAGGATAAAGAGAGTGAAAAATTGAAAAGAACAAGGTTAGGATTTTTGAGGGATTGTTGACAAGCAAAAAGTGTCAGGGTTTTTGAGGAAGAAGAAGAAGAAGAAGAAGAAGAAGAAGGATGGTATTGCGTTATTCGGGCCAGTCATCAATTGTCGGCCGAATACGGTTTAACGGAGCGCTGAAAATTGTAACTGGATTTGGACGAAATTTGCTTCGATTCAATAGTACTTCTTCTTCAGATCATCAGTTAACGGAATTGGAACTTCAGGATATCAAGTATAGGAAGCAACGAGAGTTGTCGTTGAAGCTAGTCAAGATTAAAAATTACGGAGACTATTTTGAGAAACACACACATCCGGGGTCAACCCATTTCAAAAAGCCGGTTCATGATCATCTACACAAGGGAGGTCCTGTCAAGGAGTTGACAGTACCGAAAAAGAAAACCTCAGGTAGAAACAATACAGGTAAAATCACTATAAGAGGAAGAGGAGGCGGTCACAAAAGAAGGGTAAGACTCGTTGATTTCCACCGGTGGGATGCTGGCAAGAACAAAGTTGTTAGGATCGAATATGATCCTAATAGATCAGGTCACATTGCGCTTTTGGAAAATGAAAAAACGGGTAATTTATCGTATATCGTTGCACCTCAGGGATTGCGTAGTGGTGATATTGTTGAGAGTTTCCGAAGGGGAATTCCTGAAGACTTTGTTGAAGAGATGCGCAAGACAAACAATGGAGAAATCGATGATGCGTTATTATCAGCAAGAGTATTACAAAGAGGTAATTGTTTACCGTTGAGAATGTTACCTGTAGGGTCTATTATCCATAGTATTGGTTTGGCTCCCGAAAGAAGGGCACAGTTGGTTCGTTCAGCTGGTACATTTGGTAAGATTTTGGCTAAGGATATTGTGAAGGAAAAAGCTATTGTCAAACTTTGTAGTGGGGAACATAGGTACATTCCATTAGACTGTCATGCTACCCTAGGTGTTGTTTCCAATAAAGAACACCAGCTAATCTCATGGGGTAAAGCAGGAAGAAGAAGACATTTGGGAAGAAGACCCGTTACAAGAGGTATGGCAATGAATGCGTGTGATCATCCTCATGGTGGAGGTAGAGGTAAATCGAAATCCAATAAAGTGAGTCAATCAATGTGGGGATTAAAGAAATTCCAAAAGACAAGACTCAAACCAAATCCATTAGTTATAAGAAATAGGAAAGGCAGAGCAATTAGACACAAGAAATGAGAAAGGAAAAATGAAATAGAAAATTAAGAGAGAATGAGAAAATTTTGTATATAGATGAATGAAATTCCTTTTTCCGATAGTGTCGGTGTAGTCAGTGCTGTTCCTTTTCCTAGTCGCGTTGTTTTTCCTTTTTTTATTAGCCAAATTTGCAAAATTTAGGAGATGTTGAATTAAATTGGTGAATCAATTCACATAGTAAATCTCGTGAGAGGTTCACTATGATGTCTAGATGGCCTGTAAAGTATAAGATCAATATTGTTGAAATTAGGCCAATGGTTAGTATTGTTGAGAAAATATATGCAGCCCTTGTATTATAATGTCTTCTCACTATACCAATGATCCAACGTTCTAAAAGCTGTAAAATGTACTCGTTAATCCGACCGCGGCGAACGTTTTGTGGACCGCGATAAGTAGGTGACAGTGAACGTGGCGTTCCGGGAATCCTGTAAACAGAATCATCGTCAATGTCTTCTCCTCGTTCATAGTCTCTACCACCACTTCTACCACCACCACCTCCACCTCCTCCATCACCTTCTTCTTCTTCTTCTTCTTCTCTTTCTTCTCCCCTTCTCCTGCCTCTTTCAACTGCATCCGTTCTTTCACGACGTCCTTGGTTCGAATTGGACCCGTAGTTCCAACATGGTAGCAAACAAAACCTACCACCAGCAGCAATGGCAGTTATTATGGTTGCAGCACTTGCAGCGGTAGCAGCAGTAGCATTTGATCTAATTGGCTGCAAACCGGTATTAATATGTTCCGGTGCAGTAAACAAATTTTGGGTATAAAGTGACCTCTCCTCATCTTCTTGAACACGTGAGGATTCGATTTCGGAGACGGTATCAACAGTACCATCAGTGAGTAGTAGTGGAGTCTTTGAAGTTGGTGGCTTAACAAAGTCCGTCATTTCATTGATACTTTTACCAATACCGATTGTGCTGCAAAAAAAGAAAAGAGAAAATAAACAATAAGAGAAAATACAAATCAACACTATCGAGCGAAGCGAGATAGTGGAGTAGCGTTCACTACATCGACAGTATTGTTGATCAAAGATGTGCCAAAGATGTCGATTGATATATCTTTCTTTATCATCACTTTCTCCTCCTCCCCCACCTTCTTACTGTTTTGCTCACGATTTGCAAAGTCGTATATAAAAATCATTGGTATATATCCATTTCAACTTACCCTTTTCAAATAAACAATCGGCGTCAAATTCGAGCTCGTCACTCGAATTGAATTCTTCCCCTGAATCAATCATGGTCTCTAGGTTAAAGTTTGTATCATTACAGTTTACCCGTTCTTCCCAATTAGCCTTCTTCGGGTTAGGCACTTTTTTCAACAACGCAGCCTTAACACTACAAACAAACTTGAATTGTAAAATCTCTAAAACACAATATCTCAAACGCGAACTCACTTTTGCTAAATTAAAGTGTTTTTTGATGTATTCATCTTTAACGAATTTCAAGTTTGCTTTTTCAACAAGTGCAAAATTATAAATTGAATGAACATCATTAAACGGTAAGCCGCCTTTTCTTATATGGTCAATAATAGCCCGTTGTGAAAATACGCAACACAATTTATGAGTTTGGTCGCTCATAATGACGTTAATTGATCCATCTTTCCCTCTTTGACCAAATTCAACAAACCTCAAGTAGAAAGGTGTGAATTTTGGCTTCTTTGGCTTAAAGTTATGCTCAACCATGGGCTCAATTCTTCGTGGATGCGTTTTAATCAGCAACAATACATCTTTCAAAAGCCAACTTCGATCGTGCCTCTTTACAAGATTCTCCTTTTCTCGAGCTGCATATGACGCGTTTTTGACCTTTTTGAATCCTTGGCTATAAGTAGGTACAGGTGCTAAACCTTGTGCGCCGTTTGTGCTTCCCATGAAACAAAAGTAATCCCTTCGATCTGCATCTTTTTCAATGATAACAAGTTCATTATTATCTTGTTCCTTCTTCAACCTCGCTTCCAACTCTTCATGCTCCTCAATCAACTTCCTCACATCATACCCGTAAATTGAAAATATCTCTTTGCTTATATCTCCATCCATAAAATACTCAGCTACCCTGCCCTTTCTCTAAACAATGAATACTCCATTTGAATAAACACCCTTACTCACTTTAATAAAGTAAGAAATGCGCTGAACCAAACAAGAGATCACGTGATACATGAATAAATATATACACATATATACATACATATATATATATATATATACATATATATTTATAACATATATGCCTCTGTATTTTCTGTATTTACAAAACACTTAACCTTGAATTTCTATTCTTATTCTTATTAGATATGCTTCTCTAAACGACATCGCTGATAATCCTAGCCGCTTCTTTATAACTCTTTAACAATTCAATACATTTTTCTCTTTCTGCTTGAATGCCTTCGTCTTCTTTCAACAATTCATCAAACATTTCATCACTATAAAGTTTCACTACTAATCTATTTTGAATATGTTGCTTAACATGGTTTACCAATAAACACATGATAGATTTGGGGACTTGATCCTGGATCATTTCTCTAATGATGCTAAAATATGATATAATCAATCTGCGTATTAATTCACATTCCATTTGTTCGCGTTCACTAAGTTCATTAATTGCTTCATCTGTATCAAATGAACGATCCGATCCCATTGGATATGCTTCAAGAGATAAGTTTTTTAAATCATGCAATTGACGAGAACCACTGGTATCATGACTATGTGCTGGAGACGGAGTAAACAGCATGTTGTTGTTGTTGTTGTTGTTGGCAATAAACCCATTACTATTACTACTGTTATTGTGATTGACAAATTGAGAATTGAATTGTAGAGTAGTTTCCAGGGGGTGTGGGAACTTGAAGGGAGTCGGGTTTAGTTGTGCTTGTGTTTGTAGTTGTTGTTGATGGACGATTGGATCTTTTCCAAGGAAATAATTTAAATATGATTCCGATTGCGAATGTGTTGATTCTCGATGTTGGCGTTTTTTCTTTGGTCGACGTTGGTGTTTGGTTGGAAACTCATCGTCAACAGAAACTATATCCTCTTTCATAATGGCTACACCCTCATCTGTATCTTCTTCTTCATCATCATCTCCTTCTTCGTTTTCGTCTCCTTCTTCATTTTCAATCTCTTCTATAGCCCCTTTGCCGTTTCTATTTTTACCCAATATTCTTTGAGTAGCAAGTTTCATCTTGCTGTTCAGCTCCATTTCTTTTTGTTTCTGACGTTCAGAAACAACTATACTCATTGCTTTGGCGGCACCAACGAAATTGGGGTGATTGGTATTGATATAAGCTTTATGAATCTCAATAAGTGATTCAACGTATTTTATTGTAGGTCCAAGCCTTTCTCTTAATAAATCACTAACCACTTCGATCAATTTTGCTTGTAAACGAGGATATCTGCTTAGTTCGGGCCCAATTGTTGAAGAGGATACACTATGAACAATCTTCATCAATTCTTCATAAACCATTTCAACACATCTTTGCGATGGTTCTTCTAATAGATTGATTTGTGGCTTAACCAATAAATCAAATGCTAGTTCAGGAACAAATAAAGAAGGTCTTGGACCAGTGGAGTTTCTAATTGCTGTTCTAATATCCAGAATAGATAAGTTGTGGGTTGGGTTAATTGAGGCTAAAGTGGACCCAAACACTTCATTATAGATGTAGTAGATCCTAGCGCCACCGCATAATTCCTTTGTAGCTATTTCGTTAACCGAGGTGCCTTCAATTGAGTTGATAAATGCATTAGCAAATTTGGTCATCAAGGTAAGCACCATTGCACCTCTTGCTTCCTTTGAGTCACCCATACTTTGCATATCTCCATATGAAGCCAATTCATGCTCAGTTTGTCCCATAAGTGTGTTTAATTTGGCCTTGATATCTGGCAATCGATCCCTTATATGATTCATGAGTATCTTATTTAGTGTCTGAGCAAGATACTTGGTACCACACTTTGTAGCCATTGCTCTATATGCTGGGTGGTTTAAAAAGAATTGGTGTTCTGAGTATAACGACTCATCAAGGGACTTGTTTTCAGAAATATCTTGCTGTGAACGGTTGACTATTCCAATGAATCCTAGTTTCAAAGGATAAACGTTTCCTTTGAGAATATCTAGTGCATTAGTACCTTGATCCATCAAGTCCAATTTGGTCAAAATACCCACTGTTCTTTTCCCCGTGGGGTCTACTTGTCTTGCTAGTTTCAATGATTCTGAATTGACCAAGTCGACATTAGCTGGAGAAACGGCTAAGATAATGCAGTTTGGTTTGGCGATATATTCCAAAATCAAGTTTCTTATTTGTTTTTCAATATCCGTTGGTTGATCGCCAATGGGGATTTTTGTTAATCCTGGTAGATCGACTAAAGTCAAGTTGAGCACGTTGGGAGAGTATATCTTTAAGTTTATAGGTAATCTACTAATGCCTTTATTTTCTCCAGCAACTCTCAATGTCTCAGTCTCGATTTCTCTTCGAATATCGTGAAAGTTGTAGAATCTCTTGTTTGGAATATGAAGAAACTCCCCCCACTCCTTTTTGGCAGAAGAAGCAGAAGAAGCAGAAGAAGCAGAAGAAGGTTTTTTACCATTTATCTTACGTAAATGGTCCTCCAAATTGATCTCGTCCAGATCCAGATTTGGATGATGATGATGATGCTCAGATGGTTTTGAATCGTGCTCTTCAGCATTGATCAACTGCAATACCAAGGGTCGTCTTGTAACAATACCAGTACCTCTAGGCAAAAAATCCTTACCAACGATATTCTCCAAAACCGAAGATTTTCCACAAGATTGGGAGCCAACAACTGCGAGTAAAGGCAAATCAATTTCAGCGAGTTGGGCTGTAGTGACTATATCCTGTAGTTTATTAACTACAGGAATGAGATCTTGAAATGACATGGCAAAAGAATGAAGAAAAATAACCGCACCTGGTGTATTGAGCACTTGTCTTGTTGCACTTGGTGTTGAGCACTTGTTGAGCACTTGTTCTGTTGCACTTGGTACTAAACACTTGTTCTGTTGCACTTGGTATTAAGCACTTGTTTTGTTGCACTTGGTATTAAGCACTTGTTCTGTTGCACTTCAGCCGGATACTCAGCTAGCCCTCTATAATACACACGGGTTTCTACACTCGGGTTTTTTACTTATAGATAAAGGTTTAAAAAAAAATTTGACATTAACAAACTTTTGATTGTTAAGTAAAACTCAATTGCTACCATTGAAAAAAAAAAAAAAAATTAATAAAAAAAAAAACAAACCAATTGATTTGAGTAGACAATGTGAATGAAGATGATGGGTTATTTTTGCTACTTGAAATTTATGGAATAGAGATGATATAGAGATGAAACAAAGCAGATGGGTTGGAGTAGAAAAGTTTTGGTTGATGGTTGATGAAAAGAAGAATGCAATTAAAAACGATTTGAAACTGTTTTGAAGCATTTGCAGTGTTTTCAAGTGGTACAATTAGATATTATTAGATGGTATAAGATATAATTAGATGAAAGTATTAGGTATTAGTATTAGATATTAGATTAGTGTTTATTTTTGTTTTCCCTAAAAGATTTAGTACCGTTCAAAGTTTTTTTATTCAATCTCGCCTCGCTTTGATTCTCTTGGCTTCCCTGTATGGCCCCGGATTTAGCAACACTATGGAGCAACACTATCGAGCAGAACGACACAATCGAGCAGAGCGAGATTGTGTTGCTCGATAGTGTTAATAGTTTGATACAACACTATAGAGCAGAGCAAGATAGTGGAGCACTTCCTGTCACCGACACTGACAAGTATATGGATACAAGAATATAATCGCTATCTCAATATAGTCACCATCTCTATATAGTCACCATCTCTATATAGTCACCATCTCAATATAAGCACCCTTTCTATATAGTCACCTTCTCAACATAAGCACCCTTTCTATATAGTCACCCTCTCTACAATAATCTCTACAATAATCTCTACAATAATCTCTACAATAATCTCTACAATAATCTCTACAATAATCTCTACAATAATCTCTACAATAATCTCTACAATTTCATTTCATAAGATCAGCTAGTCAGTATACACCACTATCTTGCTCTGCTCGATAGTGTTGCTCATTTCTAATTTTATCAATTGTTTCTCCCTTGTTTCTCTTTTTTTCTGTTGTGCAGCTAGACACAACCCTATCACGTGTCACTATTTTTATCAACGTCACGTGTTCACATCTCCCATTCGACTCGCCAAGGTTGTTCGGTTTTTGACACTGTTTCTTTTCTTTTTTTGTTCTTTTCTTTTTTTATAGAGGTTTGGGTAGGGTTTTTCAGTAGTCAACATCAATGTTACAAATGTGGTTGTCTCCACAATTTATGCTTACAATTGGAGTATTGCTCTGTATGTGCAATGCCCATATTTCGAGCTTATATACATTAGATCTTAATTGGGAGAATTCGCATTATACTCGTACAATTGATCTAGCTAAATCTTCAATTGCAGAAGTCGATTTGATAAGTATCAAAAATACAGCTCATACTCCACAAAGCGAGTACTATTACACTATAAACGACGGATTCGACAGTGTTGGTGAGTTGTCGTCTTTTTCTGTACGTTTGGCTGATCAATCGGTCGATGTTCCATTTGAAGAAATTACCGCTAATAAAGTTTTCAAATTTAACTTGCCTGTACCGGTGGCCCCTAATAGTGACATTGACTTGAAAGTTAGCTACGTATACATTGATTGCTTAGAACCGGTACCTAAAAAGATTAGGTTGGAAGATGTACAGCAGTTGTTATACCAGACTAATAAATTTCCATTTTCGCCATATGTTACTAAAGACTATACCTTAATATTCACCGGTATGACAAAGGGGCAAGAAATGGAATTGCACTTGGACAAAGCGGTCAATGCTACAAACCCCGTGCCTTATTTAGAACCAAGAGTGGAAAATCGTGCATTGAAATATGGCCCTTTTGTCGAGGATATCGCACCATTCACATTGAAGCCAATGGGGTTGATGTATGACCACAATCGTCCACTTCTCAATGTCATCAGCTTAAACAGATCCGTTTGGCTTCCTGCGTCACAAGTTAATAAAGTCTCTATTGAAGAGTACTATGAATTAACAAACCTGGGTGCTGAACTCAGTTCTGGGTTTTCACGTGTTGACTGGATGAAGGGAAGATATGCCGGAACAAGAAACCATTGGGCATTGAGTCACTTGGAATTCCCTCTTTGGAAAAGAAAAGAATTCGAGGACTACTATTTTACAGATAAAGCAGGTGTTGTTTCTACTCACAAAGTTGTCCAAAACCACTTGCTATTACTGCCTCGTTTCCCAATATTTGGTGGGTGGCACTATAACTTTACTTTAGGCTGGACTGAAGATATGAGTCAAATCGTTCATCAAAGTAATCAGGACACAAACGAGTATCTTATTAGACTCCCCATTTTGAACACTTTAAGAGACGTAACTTATGAAGATGTTTATTTGGAGTTTTATCTCCCAGAGAATTCCCAATACGAAGATCTAGCATCATCAATACCTTACGAATCGATAACTGTTACAAATGAATTGTCGTATTTCGATGTATCTAAGGGACACATCAAAGTCACCGTTCATTATAGAAAATTATACGATAGCATCAACCAAGTTGATGTTATCTTAAAGTATAAATACAGCAAGACAAGTCTTTATACCAAAGTGGGTAAAATTTCAGCATTTATCTTTACTGGGTTGATTAGTTATTACTTGTTGAATATTTTATAGACGGGAAAAAAAAAGCAAAAAAAGAATAAGCAAAGAAATGAAAAGAAGATTGATGTATAAAACTGAAGCTGTGTAAAAGTCAATTAGTTTGGACACTATCGAGCAGAGCAAGATAGTGGAGCAATCAAACCCGTGTGTACATCTCTACGTTTCTCATCTCTTCATTCCATCTCTTCACTCCATCTCCTCACTCCTCATCTCTTTATTCCTCATACTTTATTACAATCTTTCTTTTGTTTTTTGAAAGACCAAGCTACAACGAGTTGCTCCACTATCTCGCTCTGCTCGATAGTGTCGGTCGATAGTGTCGGTCGATAGTGTCGGTAAGGTGATTTTCCCTCTATATCCGACTTTCTCCATGTAATTGTCTCAACTCATTCAACTGCTGTTCATTTAGTACCATTGTCCCCTCATCTAAGTTGCTTCGATTCACCTGATACGTCGTGGTTACTAAAAATCTTCCATTGAAATTAACTCCATTAGATTCCTTTGCAGCTCGCTGGGCATCAGCTACTCTACCATAAATTACAAAAATTTGTCCCTGTTGTAGCGGATTGGTACGAATTTGGTAAATACTTCCATACTGTGCAAAATATTCGTAGATGGACTTGTTTGATGCTCCAAATGATAGATTTTTGACACATACTATAGGAAACTCGTTTTTCGACATGATAGATAAGCTTGGTGAAAAAAAAAAAATACGTTCTAGAATCTCTTTCATATCTATATAATATTTTTTTTTACTTGTATTACAACAATCCATATTCATATCATATATCAAACCTCGACACTATCGAGCAGAGCGAGATAGTGGAGCAACTCTTTGTAGCTTGGTCTTTCAACACTATCGAGCAGAGCGAGATAGTGTTGCTCGCTCCGCTGGATAGTGTTGCTAGCTCCGCTCGATAGTGTTGCTCTCTCCACTCGAGAGAGTCAAAAGTTTCTACTACTTCGAATATCCGTAATCAACTCCCTCTTGCGCCATTTCTTAAGGTATATCACACCAACAATCCCCAATAGTAACACTATGCAAAACAAAGGGTATATGAAACTTAATTGACTAATTTCTGCTTCAATTTTCGAGTCAGCTTGCGACTTTGGCTTTTCTGCTTTCAATTGCTCTGCTTTTTCCTCAGCTTCTTGTAAATCTTTATCGGAAACAGCAATTTCAATGTTACTTATGTATACCGGCTCAATAGGTTTGGTCTCTACAACATCAACGGTACTGATCTTTTGCAAAGTTTCAAATCCATCAACCAATTGTCCAAATACGACATGATGACCATCTAGATGTGGCGTCTCGTCAACATTCAATATAAAAAATTGAGCGCCGTTGGTGTTCGATCCAGAATTAGCCATGGATAACCTGCCCAATTTATCATGTTTGAGTATAAAGTTTTCGTCGTTAAAGCTTTTGCCATATATCGAATTGCCGCCTTGACCATCATAATCTCCTCCTTGTATCATGAAATTGTTAATGATGCGATGAAACTTGCAGTCCTTGTAACCAAAACCTTGTGTCATTGCTGATAATTGGTAGAAATTATCAACTGTTGTAGGCACAGTCTCTCCAAATAGCGCCAAGGTCAACTTGCCCAAATATCTGGTGTTTGGTGCAGTGCCATGTACAATGGTAAATATTACTTTATGGGTAACTTTTGGATCATTTATAAGATATTGCTTTTCTTGTGACGTTAGCTGAAATGTACTGGTTGTGACTCCTGGAATTGCCGCTGATGAAACCAATCCTATGTATACGAGTAAACAGAAATTGAGAAACCACATCCTTTACACAATTCAAGAGGCGTACAGTGGAGGCGGGGAGAGGTTTTCCTTCTACTTTCCTTCTTATTGCTTTTTACCATTTGACAAACAATACTCTTGGTAAAGACGTACATCCGGGTTTTGGCACGTGAATACAACCGGAAGTGCAAACTCAAATGAAAAAAAAAAAAAAAAAAACGGTCATAGAGAGAGAGAGAGAGAGAGAGAAAGAGAGAAAGAGTGGCAATTAAACATTGGAGAGGGTTTTTAGTTGTAAGACTTATAGTCACTTGTAGTCACTATTCACAATTAAAACTACTAGATAATTGCGTTACGCGTCAAAACTTTCAATATGAATGGGATCAGCGTAGACATCACACACTTGAAAAAGGGTGAAGTGAATCTAGGTACTTCAATTATGGCTGTTACGTTTAAAGATGGAGTGATATTAGGAGCAGATTCACGAACAACAACAGGCTCTTACATTGCCAACAGAGTCACTGATAAGTTGACTCAAATACATGATACCATATACTGTTGTCGTTCAGGCTCAGCAGCAGATACGCAGGCGGTAGCGGATATGGTGAAATATTATTTGCAAATTTACTCATCACAATTACCATATGGACAGAAACCTACAACGAACATTGCTGCTAATGTGTTTCAAGAAATCTGTTACAACAATAAGGATGCATTGACTGCAGGTATTATATGTGCCGGGTACGATGATAAATATGGTGGTTCTGTCTATTCCATACCAATTGGAGGTTCAGTACATAAACAAGATTATGCGATTGCCGGTAGTGGGTCAACATTCATTTATGGATGGTGTAATGAAAATTATAAACCAAAAATGGACAAGCAGGAAACAATTGAGTTTATTAAAACTGCTTTGGCTGAAGCTATCAAATGGGATGGATCATCTGGTGGTGTTATTCGTATGGTTATCTTAACAAAAACTGGTATCGAACGGTTAATTTTTTACCCTGATGAGTATGGGAAATTGACTCAAAAGAGTGAATAAAGAAGCGGAGAAAAAGAGATCCCCCCAAAAAGAAAATGAATAGAGTCTAGTGTGTCATACATAAAATGTGTAGATGAGTCAAATATTGGGTTGGGGGGAGGGGGGATATATGCCTATAAACTTTGATGTATTAAACTTTTCTTTTCATAGCTAACTATTGTACTGAAATAGAGAAACCTCGGTGACGTGAGTAGTTTAGACCGCAACCGGCGGAGTAACAATCCCTTTGATAACCGAGATTTTTTCCTTTCTTCCTATTTTCCTTTTTTTCTTTTTTTTTTTTTCAATTTTTGACTCATTCGAACAATGGAGGAAAAAAAAGGCCTAGAAGAAAAAAAGTCTAATAAGTCAAGAGAAGGAGTATATATAAGTAGTTCGCGATAGGTTGAATAAAGTACTGATATTTGCAAAACCCAGTTTCATTGCCAATTAATAGGATGTCCGCCCCATTAGACGCTTCAAAGTTGAAGATCACTAAAACGGAAACTCCAAAAGATCCTTTACCCAACGATAAGCTTGTATTTGGTCAATCATTTACTGACCACATTTTAGAAGTTGATTGGACTAAAGAAGAAGGATGGGCCGCTCCCACAATCAAACCTTATCATAATTTCTCTATGGATCCTGCAACGTGTGTTTTACACTATTCATTTGAGTTATTCGAAGGGTTGAAAGCTTATAGAGACTCCAATGGGAAGATCCGTACATTTAGACCAGATAAAAACATGGAAAGAATGAACAGAACAGCGAAAAGAGCAGCATTACCAACTTTTGATGGAAATGAGTTTTTGAAGTTGCTTGATCAATTTTTGCTTTTGGAAGAAAAATTTGTTCCTCAGGGTAAAGGATACTCCTTATACTTGAGACCAACATTGATTGGTTCTTCAATTGGACTTGGTGTTTCAACGCCTACTAAAGCTAAACTCTATCTTATTGCATCCCCTGTAGGGCCATATTTCGGAAGTGATTTCAAACCAGTTTCATTGGAAGCAACAGATTATGCAGTGCGTGCATGGCCTAAAGGTGTTGGTTCGTACAAATTGGGAGCCAACTATGTTTCTTGTATTGAACCTCAAGCAGAAGCTGCCAAACGCGGCCACTCACAAAACTTGTGGTTATTTGGTGAATCTGGAGAAATCACCGAAGTGGGTGCCATGAATGTGTTTTTCGCTTTTGAAAACGATGATGGTACTAAGGAATTAGTTACTCCACCATTAGATGGCATGATTTTACCTGGTGTAACACGTGACTCCACTATTCAATTATGCGTGGAGAAATTGCCCAGTGACTGGAAAGTGAATGAACGTAAATTGACAATTTATGAGGTTATGGAACGAAGTGCCAAAGGTCAATTGATTGAAGCTTTTGGTACTGGAACTGCGGCCATTGTTGCTCCAATTGATAACATTGAGTTTAAAGGTAAACAAATTGAAGTACCTTGTAAAGCCGGTAGCTCGGGTGAAATCGCTAAACAAGTCAATGATTGGATTCAGAAAATCCAATATGGTGATGAAGAGTTTAAGGATTGGTCTAGGGTAGCGGCATGATTTTATAGAGAAGCTACATATCAGAAATTTAAAAATGCTAAACTCTTTCCTCGTTCCCTCTCTTCTCTCCCCTCTCCCATCCCCCGTATTTTTCATCCTTCCTCCTCCCCCATCCTTTTTGCTTTTTCGATTATCTTGTTTCTTTCAAAAAGATATATCAAACTAAGGGATACGTGCTAAAAAAAAAAAGAACCTCTCGAGTGGCATTTTCTTTATTTTTTTTTTTTTGACCTTGGCACTTTTTACTCTTTCACAATCTTATCGTCCTTGGAGAAGCACGGCAAACTAAACAAAGGAAGAAAATGCATCGACAAGTTGCTTGCAATACCAAGGTACAAACGTATCTCGATTACGAAGAAAATATTCATATTGTGGTTTGCCCTTTTTTTAAAAATAAAAAATTCCTTCTATAAGGCTTAACAATTGATGAATTTTTGGCTGTACATCTCAATTGATGAATTTTTGGCTGTGCATCTCAATTGATGAATTTTTGACTATGTATCTCAATTGCATTTCTTTTTCCTTTCAATCTCGCCTAATACCAAAAACCAAAAAGTTTACTTTTAATAGACTTGGTTAAAAGGTTAATAAGATGTATTAGAATCAGGTGCTTGGTAACAACGGCACTTCCAACGTCTTTCTCTCTATGTTTCAACAATCAATATGGAGAGATGCACCTCATCTTACTAGCAAAAGCCACTATACAAAGAAAATAGTTGAAAAAAAAAAAAAAAAAGAAAAAAGAGAGACAAGAATGTAACCTGGAAATCTTCCTACTATGTTTCAAAATTTCAGTTATAGACAAGAACTAAATGCTGATGATCGGCATTCAGAATAGGAAAAAGAACAGATTTGCTTTCTTGTCACGCGGAGAAATATCGACTCATAATTTTAAACCTTATGTAAATAATCCAATATCTCTTTATTTCCTATTAATGATGTAATATGTTGGTGGTGTAGAATGTGAAACCGGATTAAAGAAAGAAAAAAAAAATAAGAAAAAAAAAAAATGAAGAATTTCGATAATGAAACATCACCAACGAAATATGGGGTATCGATGCACGAGCATTAACAGTAGCAACATGTAGATAGTATAATAGCCAGCCAATTAGTTCAAGGCGAAATACGTGTCAAGGGTTCTTTTTATTTTGTTTTGTTTTGTTTTATTTTTGAAGAGATTATGTGTTACTAGAGGAAATACAAAACGGCCCTCAACGATGGCTAATACTATGTAATCAAGTAAGTTGCAAAAGACATACATAGCTCAGTTCTCTGGTTTTTTTTTTTTTCTTTGAATCTAAATTTTTATTTGTCTAATTAGTTTTCAAGTGTACCTCTTCTTCATAAATAAAGTGTGCTGCAAAAACTGTTTTTACGCATTAGCAACTCCACAATAAAAGTTTTATCGCGAAGCACTACTTCCCAATAAAGCATACGATACGGTGCTTAACTTCGCCTTCGATAAAGCAGGCAATGTTTTGTCAAGCCCATTTGCCTGAATTCAATCAATTTGTGTAAATGTTAAAGTAACTATTTATTTCACTTCTCTTTAACACACGGCATTCTGCAAGAAATAAAGCTACCATATGTAGCACAAATATTATTTATGTCGCTTTGCTACCAAAGACAAAATAATAAAATACAAAAACATATTTAAACCTCTCTTATCCAAATATACCAAAACCGTATTTTAGATGCGGCGTGTCTTATCAAAGGGCCAACAATGAATCTTATGTAATATTTTTTTTTTATCAATATGATTGCAAAAAAAAAAGAAAGAAAAAGGACAATCTACGCAACATTGCTACAATTTTTTTTAGTACAAGCATCTTATTTGTTAATTTATGGACAAAGAGATTTGTTATCCTGCCTTTCTAGCGAACAATCAATCTAGATAATGTACAATTAAACTAGATTATCTAACTAGATAACCAATTTAGAAATATCATATCTGAGACTACCTCATAATCACAGAATTTTCAATTTTTTTCCTTTAAAGTATTGTTTCTTTTAGATTCATTTGTGGGGATTATCCAAAGTTGATAGCCTAGTGATACATATATAAGCATCCTTTTATTTCCCTCTCTTCTAATGCCTATTTGACTTAACGCCTCCTTGTTTTTTTTCCCTCTTTCTTTCTTTCTTTCTTTCTTTTCTTCATCTTGATATACTTGGACTTGTCTTTTAGAAATGCCTGAAAAAGAATTGAATTATATCAGATCTAGAGAAGTAGAATCTGCTTCCTCAGACGAAAAAAATGGTGGTATTTATATTGATGCATTTGATGTACAAGATTCAAAACCTCCATTGACGGGGTGGGCAAAGTTTAAAGATGGATTTAAAAGAGCAGACACTAATGAGATGGGTTTAGACCCAAACTTAAGTGAAGCTGAGAAAATCGCCGTTTTGACAGCAAATTCCCCCTTGGCAAGATCCTTGAAAGCAAGGCATATCATGATGATTGCAATTGGGGGTTCTATTGGAGTATGTATACAACCCATGTGTAGCTCAGAGTTTTCGAGATAATTTACTAACAAAACTTTTCTTCTTACAGACTGGTCTTTTTGTTGGATCGGGTTCTTCACTTGCTACGGGGGGTCCAGCAGGTGTGTTGATAGCTTATATTTTAATTGGAACTATGATTTACTGTACTGTTCAATCATTGGGTGAATTAGCCGTATCTTTCCCAGTTTCGGGTGCTTTTGTTACATATAATACTAGGTTTATTGATCCATCCTGGGGGTTTGCTATGGCTTGGAACTATGCGATGCAATGGCTAGTTGTGTTGCCGTTGGAATTGGTTGCAGCTGCAGTGACGATTAAATATTGGAACGATTCGATAAATTCCGCCGCCTTTGTTGTTATTTTCTACGTTTTGATCATTGCCATTAATTTCTTTGGCGTTCGTGGGTATGGAGAAACTGAATTTGTATTTAGTATTATCAAGGTTTTGGCCGTGTGTGGTTTCATCATCTTGGGTATCATACTTGCGGCAGGTGGAACTGGAAAAGGTTATATTGGAGGCAAATACTGGCAAGACCCCGGAGCGTTTGCAAATGGAGCTAAAGGTGTTATACAGGTGTTTGTTGGGGCCGCTTTTGCATTTGCTGGTACTGAGTTGATTGGGTTAGCTGCTGCTGAAAGTGCCAATCCAAGAAAATCATTGCCCAAGGCAACAAAACAAGTGTTTTGGCGTATTACATTGTTTTATGTTATTTCACTTTGTCTTATTGGTATCCTTGTGCCATACAATGATACCAGATTACTCACTGACAAGAGTGATGCTTCAGCTTCTCCATTCGTCATTGCCATTAAAAATGGTGGAATCAAAGGTTTGCCATCAGTTATGAACGTGGTTATCATGATTGCTGTTTTGTCTGTTGGTAACTCGTCTGTCTTTGCTTCGTCGAGAACATTGGCAGCATTAGCAGCATCAAATCAAGCACCCAAGATTTTTGGGTACATTGACAAACAAGGTAGACCCTTGGTTGGTATTATATTTCAATTGACAGTTGGAGCCTTGTGTTTCTTGGCAGCAAGTCCTAAACAAAACGAAGTGTTTAGTTGGCTTTTGGCCCTTTCAGGATTATCGTCTATCTTTACATGGGGTTCTATTAATTTGTGTCATCTTCGATTTAGAAGAGCATTGAAAGTTCAAGGTAGGGGCACTGACGAATTGGTGTTTACTTCCCAGCCTGGTATCATTGGTGCATGCTGGGGATTATTATTGAACACGGCTGTTGTAGCTCTTCAACTTTGGGTGGCATTGTATCCGGTTGGAAAATCTCCAAGTGCCAGCAACTTTTTCCAAAATTACTTGACTGTTCCTGTCATTATTGTTTTCTATGTGGGTCATAAGTTATGGACCAGGAACTGGCGTTTCTTTTACAGAGCAGGAGAAATTGACATTGATACAGGAAGACCAGATTTGGACTTGGAATTGGTAAAGCAGGAAGTTGCTGAAGAGAAGGCCTTTTTGAGGTCTCAACCTTTCTACAAGAGATTTTATAACTTTTGGTGTTGAAAGAGCAAAAGAAAACAATATTGCCAGGTTGACACTATTGAACGAAGCGAGATAGTGGAGCAACACTTTGTAACTTGCTACTTTTTACTTATAGTTCTTCTTTGAAATAAAATATTAATTTAAGAGTTTTTTACTATTAAGCAGTCACACTATTGAGCGAAGCGAGATAGTGTCAATAGTGTCGGTGACAACTAATCAAAGCTGCTCCACCATCTCGCTCTACTCGCTAGTAAGGTTCTCTATAAAATCAGGAACGTCAAATGAATAAGGATAAAGTAGATTGGCGAGCTACCGTATGCAACCTTTATTCACTTTACCAAACGGCACCAAAAAAAAGAGGAAAAAAGACAAAAAAAAAAGATTGTCAAAAGATAAAGATAAAGGGAAAAGATAAACTTATTTTTAACTGATAGATAAAGCTTACTGGCTTTTCTATTCACCCCCTAAAAATAAACTTGTTTTTAGCTCATAGATAAAGCTTACTGGCCTTTCTATTCACCCCCTAAAAATAAACTTGTTTTTAGCTCATAGATAAAGCTTACTGGCCTTTCTATTCACCCCCTAAAAATAAACTTGTTTTTAGCTCATAGATAAAGCTTACTGGCCTTTCTATTCACCCCCTAAAAATAAACTTGTTTTTAGCTCATAGATAAAGCTTACTGGCCTTTCTATTCACCCCCTAAAAATAAACTTGTTTTTAGCTCATAGATAAAGCTTACTGGCCTTTCTATTCACACCCCCTATCTTCCCCCTCCTCTCCCAACCACAACTAGTGCAAAAAACAGAAAAGGGATAGAATCTTGAGCAATAAACGTGTGGCATTTGTTGCCGTAGGTTTCCTTAGTCAAGTCTCTCATTAGTTCCCCGATTTATCAGTTGTCAAAAAAAAAATGATTACTACTCCTTTGCGGAGCGGTTTGCACAATTAATTTGCTACATTGAGAAGTTTCGGATGTAAATTGTTCAGGACCCAGCCAGTTTTAAATCATAAAACTATACCGAGCTTGTAAACTTTTTTCCATTATCCTCAAGTAATTCCTAGTTATTGCATGATATTAATTCCATTTTTCCTCTTTGCCAAATTAAAGTACTCAAATAGGGAATACCTCCCCCACACAAGAGACATTATACAGGCACAGATAGAGACACATACACAGGCACAGATAGAGACACAGACACAGGCAACAAAAGGTACAGGCGCATACCTTAAATGTAAGCTAGATCACCCTCCACACATGTACACACGCTAGCGCAATTTAAATGTAAAAACAATAGAGTTTGGTAAGGCGACACGGCATTTTGCAGAAAAAGATGTCCTCTAATTTAAAGTGCACTTTTGCAATTCAATTTTTCTGCATTAACTGCAACAACGGCGTTAAAGGGACAAAAACAAAAAATAAAATAAAATAAAATAAACCGATTTGAGAAAACATAAGGGAAAAAAAAAACCTTTTTTTTTCTTCTTCTAATTAAAAGTGCTAAAAGAAACTGTTGCATTAAATGTGGCTTGCTTGAGAGGAAGGAACTAGAGACAAATCAAAGAGAAGAGTGAAATACAACATCTCTACAATACAGAGAAGTGCAATCTTTCTTGTTCAAAAGGAAAAGGGTATAATCTTTGTCTGTGCTTTTTTTGCCCTCTACTAAATCTTTAGGCTAATTGCTTATCCGGAAACAGGTAACGTTCTTTTGCTAAGTTTCGGAAAAATACATCAAAAAAAAAAGAAAAGAAAAGAAAAGAAAGAAATACATCAAAAAATGAACTGTTACAAAAAAATTAATTAAGACAAAGGTAACATATTTTCTCATCTCCATCACGCGATATATTCAACAACATGCCAGACATATCACTGCTCTGCATTTGAAAACTAGGAAATATGGCAAACACCTCACTTGTTTAACTGCTCTTGTACTCTTTTTTTTTTTTTTTTTTTTTTTTTTTACAAGAGGTACAGAAGCTTTTTCACCTCATTTTATGATGCAGTAGATCCCCCCTCCCCTCTCCCCTCTTCTCTTCTCTCTCACCCCCCAGGTCTGTGTATTTGTCGAAAAAGAAAAAGCACTAGCAATGCAAACTAACTGTTTTTAGGTTTCACAGCTTATCTAATGCTTTAATTTTGTTCGTTCTATCTTTAATCTCCTACCTCGTACCATTATCTATATATATAGTGTGACTCGGATGCACCTTATTTACAATATTGATATTGCAAAGTCTTGAGTTTTTTTTTTTCTTTTTCTATTTTTAAAGGTATAAAATAGGTTATTATTCTTCATTTTCATTTCTTTTTCACATATCTCTGAAAAGCACCTTTGAGATCCTAAGTTTCTAGATTTGTGAAAACTAAAACCATGGAAAAGGATCAGATAAAATTACAGGAGGAACCAGTAGTTCACTCCCAATCAAATGTATATTCTGAAAAAGGAAACGAAGTATTTAATCAATCATCACGCGAAGGTCTTTCGTCAAATGAGGAAGTGTCAAACGACATTATAACAGAAGAAGACGAAGGACGAGAACCTACGGAATGGGAAATGAAAAATTTGAAACATGTTGGTGAGCGTATTCCTTATTCTGCCTGGTTAGTTGCAGTTGTTGAATTAGCCGAAAGATTTTCTTATTACGGATTATCGGCACCATTTCAAAATTATATGCAAAATGGTCCTGACGACAAACCTGCTGGGTTATTGAGCTTGAAACAACAAGGTGCAACTGCCTTGTCATATTTTTTCCAGTTTTGGTGTTATGTTACACCAATTTGGGGTGGGTACATTTCAGATGCAAAACTCGGACGTTTTGCAACTATTCATTATGCTTGTTACATCTATATCGTTGGAATCTTTTTGTTATTTATTACCTCAGTGCCTAGTATAACAAGTAGAAACACTGCTCTTGGTGGTTTCATTGCTGCTATCGTTCTCATTGGTATTGCAACAGGAATGATTAAATCAAATGTTTCTCCATTAATTGCTGATCAAATCCCAAAAACAAAACCAAGAATCTCCATTAGGAAAGGTAAAAAAGTTATCATTGACCCAAGTCTCACTATTCAATCTATTTTCCTTACTTTTTATATGTGTATCAATATTGGGCTGTTGCTGGTAATGGCAACTACTGAATTGGAGTTGCATGTTGGGTTCTGGGCAGCTTACTTGCTTCCATTTTGTTTCTTTTTTATTGCTCTTTTTGCCTTGTTTTTGGGGAGAAAGAAATACATTAGAATACCTGTTGGTGACAAAATTATTGCAAAGACATTTAGGTGTGCTTGGATAGCAGTCACATCCGGTTTCAAATTTGACGAAGCTAAACCCTCGGTGCATCCTGAAAAAGATTACCCATGGAGTGATCACTTTGTGGAAGAGGTCAAGAGAGCTCTTTATGCTTGTAAAGTGTTTGTATTTTATCCAGTTTATTGGGTCGTTTATGGTCAAATGTTAAACAACTTTGTTTCACAAGCAGGTTCAATGAGAGCTCACAACTTACCAAATGATTTCTTGCAAGTATTTGATTCAATTTCGATCATTGTGTTTATTCCAATAATGGAAAGGTTTGTCTACCCATTTATTAGAAGATTTACACCACTTAAACCAATTTCAAAAATCTTTTGGGGATTTATGTTTGGAACAGGTGCAATGGTTTATGCAGCTGTTTTGCAGCATTTTATTTACAAGACTGGACCTTGTTACTATGAACCAGGTAAATGTGCTGCACAAGATGAAACAGAGCCAGGAAACAATGTACATGTTGCGATCCAAGTGCCTGCTTATTGTTTAATTGCCATGTCTGAAATTCTTGCTTCTGTAACTGGGTTAGAATACGCATACACAAAGGCACCAGTATCAATGAAATCATTCATTATGGCAATCTTTTTATTCACAAACGCAGTGGGTGCAGCCATTGGTATTGCTCTTTCCTCAGTAAGTGTTGATCCAAAGATGGTTTGGACCTTCTCCGGTTTGGCTGTGTCCTGTTTTATTGCCGGAATCTTGTTTTGGTTCATCTATAGAAGCTACAACGCAAAGGAAGAAGAATGGAATGAACTAGAATATGAAAATGAGTTGGAATTGGATGCACTGGCGCATATAAGACCCGTTCAATCCCCAGCTTCAATTACAGGCCTAGAAAACGGTACTTTGAATCCAATTCGGTCGTTGATTCATTCAGTGAAAAGCGCCTCTTAATTCAAGCTTTGTGGGAGGGGGGGGGGGGGAAGGGAGGGGCTAACCAACATTCCATTCTTTTGCCTTTTATTGATGATTGCACATATTCCTTAATTTTTCAATAGTCACTTCTAGTTGGTTAGTTATTTTTTCTTCTGTATTAATTAATGAAAAATTGTAAGAAAGGAAAACAATTGAAAACCTATTTAGAATCACTTGTAATCAACTTCTATTTATCTTCTATCTTTTCTAAACTCTATCATCCATCTATCCAGCATTTTGTTTGGTTCATTTCTTTCTTTTACCTTGTGTTCTCTGATTAACCACCACTACCCTAGAACTTCATTTGCTTACTCTAAATTTCCCAATATCCAGGGAACAAGTAATGCATCTTTTCCAACAATTCCTTTTTAACGCCATGAGGACTAGTACTAATAGCGAACTTCATTGATCCCTTGAGATCCTCACCGATATCACCGCCTTTTTCAGCAAACTCATCGATCAACTTAGCAGCCAATTTACAAGCATTTGCTGAGTTTGCCTTTAAATTCCCAACAACAGTCTCAACGGTAACAGGATCCTCGCTTTCATTCCATGAATCGTAATCAGTAGACATACAAATCATTTGATACGCAATTTCTGCTTCGCGTGCTAGTTTCGCCTCAGGCAAAACCGACATATTGATAATTGATCCTCCCCATGTTCTATATAATTTAGATTCAGCACGAGTTGAAAATTGGGGTCCTTCCATACAAATCACCGTGAGATCTTCGTCTCCATTAGTATGTCTCTTTGTATGTAATTTGGGTGATGCGTCTTCTTTTTCAAACCCTTCAAGGAACCCGGTAGGTGGAATGGCATTAGCTATCAATTCGTTTAATTTCAAATCAAACGGCTCTCCAAACATGGCATGAGCAACAAAACCTTTCTCGAAAAAAGTAGAAGGTCTAATGCCTTTAGTCCTATCGATGATTTGTGTAGGCAACACAAAATCTCTTGGTTTGATCTCTGCCTGCAATGAACCAACTGCCGAAAATGCAATTATTGCCCTGACTCCCAATTTTTTCAATGCGGCAATGTTTGCTCTTGACGGAACATCACTTGGTAATAAATCATGATGTTGGCCATGTCTAGCTAAGAACGCAACAGGAAATCCCAGTTCAGTTTTGGAAATCGTTATTGAGCTTGATGGGAACCCCCAAGGTGTACTTATTGTTAATCTAGCAACTGGGTGTAAGTTGGGTAAGTCATATAAACCTGTACCTCCAATAACCGCTAACGTCACCTCCCCATCATAATGGTGAGGCAATCTGCTAAAATCTATTTTTTCTCTATGAATCGACATTACTGCTTGGGCAAATGAAACTGCCAACTCGGTATCAAGGTATTTAGCTTGGAAAAATCGGTATCAAGGCTTTTAATAGCGTCCAGTTGAAAATTATTTATACTCAAACAGGATTGGAAATTTTTTTAAAAATAAGCTTCTTGCCGCCGCCGCTCGCTAACCCTACCGCCATCATTTTCCCGCCGCCGCCCCCCCCCTACCACCCCCTACCACGGCCCACATGTTTGAAAAAAATTACATTGTCTAATCATCTCTCCTCTAATTTGAACGGCGCTACCATAATGAAACTGAGGTGTGGCTCAACCCCGTGTGTGTGTATACAATGTGGGAAAAAATTGGTGTAAATCTATTACTATATAGATTCTGTATACATGTTTTGTATTAAGAAAGTCAAAATAATTACCTATTGGTATCTTAAAAATGTAGAATCTCTTGATATGTACAGGATCCTCCCCTCGGAAATCTCAAGAAATTATCTGCATGATGGACCTAATCAATAGATTCGGTATTGCCTCTACTTTAAGCGACAAGTGCTCATCTTTGATTAAAGAAAAAATAGTATACCTTTTTGTTCGTGACGTCTCGAGGGTTTTATTTATAGGAATAAGTGAAGTTGTGGAAAACTCTTGTATGTTGTTGGTTTTATATCCCTTCTCTCTACATCCCTTCTCTCTACATCCCTTCTCTCTACACTCCTTCTCTCTACATCCCTTCTCTCTACATTTATCTTGTGAAAAAGAGAATAATCTCAAGATTTCAAAAAGATACAGGAAAAAGAATCCAATGGTTTGAGATTTGAACCACACAAGCTAAAACAATCGTTCATAATATTCTCGAGCAAGGTGGGTATTTCAAACCTACCGAAGCTGCCATTGGTGTACTTGTTCATACAGAGAAAGGGCCAGCTGCCATTGATGTACTTGTTCATCCAGAGAAAGGGCCAGCTGCCACGGTTTCTTTAGTTTTGACTCCATTCTAGTACACAATCCGGTTCATTATCCTAGAGAGCAGAGAACAGAAACTACTTATGGACTTGAACATGTAAAAATAAAAGTCGATTGAATCATAATCATAGTTTCTCCATAACAGCTCAAAATTCCACCCACAGTATATGAATACTTGTACATCCATACACGACCATCGAAAATTAGATCAAGGTGCAAATTATTCTCATTTTCTATATTATATACGCATTGCCATCCACCCAGTAGCAGTAGATTAAGGATAAAGCCATGATAAAGACGGTAACCTCAGGAAGTAGGCTTTTGCCACGTGTGGTGAATGTTATCCTGCGTAACACAATACGATCCAGATCTCACGCAATAGAGGATGTGAATAATAGGAAATTATTTGACAAGACAAAAGCAAAGTCTCGAGATGATCGAAAGGTTTTTTGTAGGAAAAATAAGGATAGCAGCAGTAGTAGTAGTAGTAGTAGTAGTAGTAGTGGCAGCGGTAGCAGCGCTACTAAAGATGCAGCTGCTACTACTGCTACTGCTACTGCTACTCGCACATCCGTCACATATTTACCAATGTCTTCGTTACCCAAAATATCAGAACCTTTAGACCCACAGGCGATAAAGTTGATTTACGAATCATTAGGATATAAACAAATCCCCGGGGAAAAGAGCAAACAGAAAGGAGTTGATCTTGTAGTCCCGTCAGAGTTCATCAAGGAAGTAGATCAAGCGGCACAAAATCGTTACAATAACCCGGAAAAGACGAGAGAATTAAACAAAGATATCGAAAAATTCTTGACGGGCGACAAAAGTGATCAGGATTTGATTGAGCTAGGTAGAGAGATCAGTAGTCATATGGAACCAGAACTAAATGAAACGCATCCTTATCAAGAGCATCCCTTGAAAAAATCTTTATCTGGTATGACCACGATTTACCCAGCAATGAATAAGTTTCATGATTCCATTTTATGGAATGTTATACCTCCGGAAAAACTTGCCGCGGTTCCGCCGTATCAAGTTGATGATCCATTAGGGTTCAAGAAATGGGAACAGGATTTGATTACAAAGAGAGAGAAGCAAAAATTGGAAAAAGAGCTGGTTTTAAAGGAACTTCAAGAATTTCAGAATATGTTGAATGGGTCAAAATCGTTCTTTAGTGGTGGCATTAATAGTAGTAATGAGGGTAATAAATCAATAAACACAATGAGAGGTGGAAATAGAAAAAAGTTGAATAGAAAATTGTTGAAAAAATTCAAGAAATTGAAAGAGGAAGGGAAAATACCTGAACGCAAGGAAATTATAGTACATCTTAGAAAGTAAGTTACCAAATATACATTAAATACATATATATGTATATATGTGTGTTTATATATTATGAGACAAAAATCCATCTTTACTCACTATCGAGCTCACCATCGAGGAACGAGCTCACCATCGAGGAACGAGATAGTGAGTGTTGGAGTCTACTAGGTATTCATTCACTATCGAGGAACGAGCTTACGAGCTCACTATCGAGGAACGAGCTTACGAGCTCACTATCGAGAAACGAGATAGTGAGTGTTGGAGTCTACTAGGTAATCATTCACTATCGAGAAACGAGATAGAGAGTGATGGAGTCGGGAAAGTTGAGTGTCAATAGCAGCTAGTGTTGCTCCACTAGGTCGCTTCGCTCCCTAGTGTCGATCTCGTTCCTCGATAGAGAGTGATGGAGTCGGGAAAGTTGAGTGTCAATAGCAGCTAGGTGTTGCTCCACTAGGTCGCTTCGCTCCCTAGTGTCGATCTCGCTTCACTCCCTAGTGTCATATTGATGCATGTGTGAGATTTTGTTTCATCTCTCACTATGGAATTTAAGTTCAAAATTGTCATTGATACACAAACAATTGTCTCTGATCAAATACGGTAGCGCTTTTTTTTGTTCAATCAGTTACATGAAATTTGAAAGAAAAACAAAATAATGAAATGGCGTACACTAACATTTATGACAATTATCGTGGCGTACACTAACATATATGACAATTGTCGTGGTGTACACTAACATATATGACAATTATCGTGGTGTACACTAACATATAACCTTGTCTTTTATTTCTCTATAGATCCGAGTGAAAAATGTAGAGGTTTAAATCTTAAATTGCATATAATTACCCCCACTTAAAACAAATGTATTAGTAATTCAAAAAAAAGAGTTGTTCCTTTTTCAAATAAACCTTGTTTGAGTAAAACTCGTATTAAAGAACTCCTTTGACTCGGTATGAAGGACAACTACAAAAGTTGCTTTAGATCGGCCATCTTTAAAAAAAAAAAAAAAAAAAAAAAAAAGTTACTTCGCCACGACAACTCGCGCCCCCGCGCCAAACTAGATTTTTTTCGCCCCTCCCTGTTTTTGCGCCCACGATTGACATGACAGCAAAAAGAAAAAAGGTTTCTTTTTTTCTTTTTTTTGTCCCCCTTATCGAAAGTCACGGAGAAAAGACCCTTAAAAAATTTTCTTACAATACAGATCAACAATCTTTTTAGTTTATATATATTTCACTAAAATATACTAAAAGTACTTCTCATTGAACTCTTCCTTCTCTGTAACTTTGGTCTAATTTTCATACTTCTAAAAGAAAGTCAATCAGTAACATTCACTCGTTATCAAAAATTCAAGAAACAAAATTGCATGAATCAGCATTAAACTGGTAATATTTATAATCTCATAGTCATATATTATCTAATTTATTTTTCCGTGAATTTGTCATAGAAGATGAAGTCATTATTCAATCATAGACAATCGTATTTAAAATATGTAGCGCTATTACTTACAGTGTTGGTTATCTATACATTGATTTCTGGCTCTGATCATTCTGGCTCCAATATGGAGAATCAAGAACCAAGTCTGTCTAATAAACAGCAAATTTCCATTATACATCTTGATTCTTCAAGTAGTGATAAAGAAAAAGAAATTAATGTTCCTCAAGGAATTCAACAAGAAGCAGAAACAAAGGCAAATAAAGAGGAAAACTTACTTACTAATGAAGATCAAATTGCAAAATTAAAAGAGCAACAAGAAAAGGGCAACTTTATTATACAAGATCAAAAGCAACTCGTCTTGAATGAAAATAAAGACCAGGTGGCTCAAGAAAATACTAGAAATAGAGAGGGTAATGGTAACGGAGAAGGTGATGGTAGCAGAGAAGGTAGTAATAAGAGCAAAGTTAAAGCAACTTTTGTGACACTTGCACGGAACGAGGAATTGTACAAATTGATAGAGTCTATACGTGAAGTTGAGGATAGGTTTAACCGAAAATATAATTATGATTGGGTATTTTTCAATGATAAAGAGTTTTCTCAGGAATTCAAAGACTTGACAACATCAATAGTTTCGGGAAAGACCAAATATGGACTTGTACCAAAGGAACACTGGTCGTACCCTGATTGGATAGATTTGCAAAAAGCGGAAGATTCAAGAAAGACTATGAAATTAAACAAAATAATATATGGAGACTCTGAATCTTATCGACACATGTGCCGATTTGAATCGGGGTTCTTCTGGAGAAATGAACTATTAGATGAATACGATTGGTATTGGCGAGTTGAGCCTGAAATCAAAATCTATTGTGATTTAGATTATGATTTGTTCAAATACATGGAGGATAACGACAAAGTATATGGTTTTACCATTTCGATATATGAATTTGAAAAGACAATTCCCACATTATGGCAACACACAAAGGACTTTATCAAGAAAAACCCGCAATATCTTGCTGAGAATAACTTTATGGATTTTATTAGTGATGATGGAGGCGAAACCTACAACCTATGTCATTTCTGGTCCAATTTTGAAATTGCCAGTTTGAAATTCTGGCGTAGTGAAGCATACACAAAGTATTTTGAATATTTGGATAAAACCGGAGGGTTTTTCTACGAACGTTGGGGGGATGCGCCAATCCATTCGATTGCAGCAGCTCTTTTCCTACCAAAGGATAAGATTCATTATTTTGAAGATGTAGGGTATAGACATGGGGTATACGCCCAATGTCCGCTCAATAACGAATTTAGATACAAGCACAAGTGTCATTGTAATCCAAATGACGATTTTACATTTAGAGGATATTCATGTGGTAAGAAATATTTTGAAAAGATGGGATTGGTTAAACCTGTTGAATGGGAGAAATACCAGTAGATTAGAAGTAGATTTTAGACCAAAAGAAGAAAAAAATCCTTGACTTTGAGTTTTATAATTAGAGTACATTTTGCATCAAGTATTTTGCTGTATACTATTTTTTTTTTTTTGGTTGATGGCAACTATATTGTGTCATGAAACCTCTTTTCTCGTATAAGTGATTGTTTGATACATTATCTAACATGATCTTGCATCAATCAAAAAGGAATTGATGAAGATAAAAAGAAAAAGAAAAAAAAGAAAATCGGATTCCAAATTGAGAGAATGGTCTTGATTTTTGTTTTAGCGAAAACTTTAACGTTAAAACAATGGAAAAAGGACAATTTGTAGAGATGAAAAAGTGAGGAAAAGTTTAAATTCCTCGTGAGAAGTTTCTCGTGAGAGTGTTTTGAGGTATGCTTGAAGGGCAAAGGTGTTGAGGTACTAAGTGTCGGTGGCAGCTGGTGGCTACACTATCGAGCAGAGCGAGATAGTGGAGCAGCACTGACTACATCGGCAGCTAGTGGCAACACTATCGAGCAGAGCGAGATAGTGGAGCAGCACTGACTACATCGGCAGCTGGTGTTGTAAAAAATACTCTAATTTGATGCCGCGACTAAAAAGGAAAAGAGAAAGTCAAAACCAATTTTAACGTATTGGGTAGTAGATATACAACAAATTTGGGTCCACTCCTATATTTCCCGTAAAGAGAATTCACTTTACATGGAATTCGTCTCCTTTTTTTTAAACAGAATAGTCATTTAGCAACACTATCGAGCAGAGCGAGATAGTGGAGCAGCACTGACTACACTAGCTGCCACCACTAACTTGTTGCAAGAAAATGGTCACTAATTTTCTCTCTTCTTCCTCTCGACTATCGAGCAAAGCGAGATAGTCTTGTGATAGCGGAGGTGCCACCACTAACTACACTAGCTGCCACCACTAACTTGTTGCAAGAAAATGGTCACTGCTTTTCTCTCTTCTTCCTCTCGACTATCTCGCTTTGCTCAATAGTCTCACCCCCTTTGCTCGATAGTCTCACCCCCTTGACCTGTTCCAACACTGTAGCTTACACTTTTGTAGTAGTTGTAGATTAGTGAAAGGCGGGCTGTACCCATTTTTCTTGTTTGCATTTGACACGACTTCTTGAATTTTTTCAAACAGCAAGATGCAAAACAAAGCAAGTAGCAAGTTAATGTTGTAGTTTGAACCTACAACAATAAATACAAGATAAGCTACGTAAAACAATTGGGGTTTGAAACACAGTTGTTTTCTCAAATCAATAGTATATACAAGCAAACTACAAATTCCCCTGTCTACTACAAATTATAAATTTCCTGTCTACTACAAATTATAAATCTTCTGTCTACTATTTTCACGTGTCTACTCCATTTTGGCGTATTCACATATTTTTCACCTGTTTGAAATATACAATCCACGAATAAATTTCTCTACAAACAAAAGAAGAAAAAAAATAAAAATAAATAAAAATGGTCTATCATATTTGGTCTATTTGGAAAGCGACATTTTATAAATAAATAGTAGCGGCGACATTTATAGAATTTGAAAGTATAGTGAAAAATTCTTTGTTAGCGCAGAACTAAAGGAAAAAGCCAACGGGAAAATTAAGAGATTTCATTTCTAAGAGATTTTCATTGAAGGAGATTTCGTTGAAAGAGATTTTTCTATAAAGAGATTTTCTTTAAATAGATTTTGAACTCTCATTCTGCCATCTTTTTTTTTTTGGTTTTTTTTCCCACAACACGGAGATATTTATTTGGTGAATAAGTGTAAATCTGTGTTTGTATTCGTGTCCGTGTCCGTGTTCGTGTCCGTGTCCGTGTTCTTGCCTGTGTTCTTGCCTGTGTTTATCCGTGTTCTTGCCTGTGTTTTGTAAGGTAGTTTCATCTTGGAAAAACAATGGTGTCTACGAGGTCTAATGCACGTCTCGTTAGATTTGGGGTTTTCGCTTTGATTTTGATTGGATGTGGGTATATTCTTACAAAAGGTTCTACTTTTCAGCCCCCAATGTATAATTCGTCTCAACCAAATACGAAGCAAGCAGACGTACCGCCAGCGCAACCAAATAAACAGGGAGGTTCTGAATCTAAGAAATTTGAACAAAAGTATTTGGGACCAGTACCAAAAGCACTTAGTGTTGAAGGAGGAGCACCGCAACCAGTTGATCAAAAAAACATCGATCCCGATACTTATACTGAAAAAGATAAAGTCAAAGCTACATTTGTTTCACTTGCACGTAATTCGGACTTGTATTCTCTTGTTGATTCAATTAGAGAAGTTGAAGATCGGTTCAATAAGAAATTTCATTACGATTGGACATTCCTTAATGATGTAGAGTTTTCATCTGAGTTCAAGGAAACCGTGTCCACTATAGTCAGTGGTAAGGCTAATTTCGGACTTATTCCAAAAGAACATTGGTCGTATCCAGAATGGATTGATCAAGAGAAGGCTGCATTGGTGAGAGAAAAAATGAGAGAACAAAAGATCATTTATGGTCATTCTGAATCATACAGACACATGTGTAGATTCGAATCGGGATTCTTTTGGAGACAGGAGATTCTAAAGGACTATGATTATTATTGGCGTGTTGAACCAGATATTAAAATCTACTGCGATATAGATTACGATGTCTTCAAGTGGATGAAGGATAATGGCAAAGAGTATAGTTTTACTATTTCCCTACCTGAATATAAGGAAACCATCCCAACATTATGGCAAACAACTAAGGAGTTTATTGATAAACACAAAGAATACCTTGCACCTAATAATATGATGAATTGGTTAAGTGATGATGATGGTAATACATATAATGGATGTCATTTCTGGTCTAATTTCGAAATTGCCTCGTTAAACTTTTGGAGATCGGATGCGTATCGTTCATATTTCGAACATCTTGACAAAGCTGGTGGTTTCTTTTACGAACGGTGGGGAGATGCTCCTGTACATTCAATTGCAGCAGCTCTTTTCCTACCAAAGGAAAAAATCCATTTTTTTGAAGATGTAGGATACTATCATGTGCCATTCACTAATTGTCCAGTTGATCCGGAAATTAGAAAGGAAAGACGTTGTAATTGTGATCCACAGAAGGATTTCAGTTGGAGAGGATACTCGTGTACTACCAAGTATTATAATGTTAATGGATTCAAGAGACCTAAAGGGTGGGAGAAATATACAGGTTAAGAGGAGGACTAGAAGAAACTCGCCTTGACCGACACTATCGAGCAGAGCGAGATAGTGGAGCAGCACCCTGAAGGTTTCCTCACTGAGACTAAGACTTAGAACTGAGACAATAATAAAGTGTTTGTATATATCATATATATATATATATCTTTGTATAGGTATTTGCGATACATTTGCAAAGTTCTTGTTTGTTCCATTACATTGGAACAGTCGGATTGGTTGTACGGATATTGCAGTACATTTACGTCTTGAATCTGATTATGCAACACTATCGAGCAACACTATCGAGCAACACTATCGAGCAACACTATCGAGCAGAGCGAGATAGTGTTGTAACAAGCTACAAAGGGTTGCTCCACTATCGAGCGACACTCTCAATCAGAACGAGAGAGTGTTGTAACAAGATATAAAGCATTGTAACAAGCTACAAAGGGTTGCTCCACTATCGAACAACACTCTCAAGCAGAGCGAGAGAGTGTTGTAACAAGATATAAAGTGTTGTAACAAGCTACAAAGTGTTGCTCCACTATCGAACAACACTCTCAATCAGAGCGAGAGAGTGTTGTAACAAGATATAAAGTGTTGTAACAAGATATAAAGTGTTGTAACAAGATATAAAGTGTTGTAACAAGATATAAAGTGTTGTAACAAGCTACAAAGTGTTGCTCCACTATCGAACAACACTCTCAATCAGAGCGAGAGAGTGTTGTAACAAGCTACAAAGTGTTGCTCCACTATCTTGCTCCGCTCGATAGTGTTGCTTGATAGTGTTGCTCGATAGTGTCGCTCGATAGTGTTAAAAGGCACAAGGTGAAACATACGAGATTATGGATAAAGAGTTTAGCCCAGACACTATCTCGCTCCGCTTGATAGTGCTCGATAGTGCTCAATAGTATAGTCCCTTTTTATTCATTTCTTTGCCAAATTTGAACCAAATTTGAACCAGTTTCAAATCGTTTTAAGCTTTACTAAAATACTGTTGTCTATGAGACTATTTATATATTACATTAAACAACTCCTCTTCTCCCCAGATATACCTTTTTCTTGATTTTCTTATTTTCTACAAAAAGTGGTACCGCTTAGTTGAGCCAATAGAGTTTTACACCAACACCAATACAAAAGTATATAAATATATATACTCACCGTCTTCTTTTAGTGACTCACCATCCTCCTCCCCTCCCCCCCTCCCTCTCCCCTCCCCAACTAGACACTAGTGAGAACGAGGCGGCGCCATCAAGTTCCTGGACATTTAAACTTGAAACATACTAAAAAATTTTGCAATTAATTTTTTCTTTACTTTTAAATTATATTACATTTAATAAACTCTGAAACGAATCAGATTTAATTGTGGGCATAGTTTTAAGAACAAGTCACTACTAAGCTGAGTTTTCCTATATTTCATCTCCTTACCAAAAAATAAAAAAAAGATTCAATTTGAGTATTGACTATTAGACTTGACTTTTTCTTTCCCCCCCCCCCTCCCACTAAACGGAACCTGTGTCATTCCAAGAAGTTAGGTCATCAAAGAGATTAAAGGGAGGTTTTATAATCATTATCTCATTGTCATTGTCTTAAGCCAGGAAAAAAAAAAAACCATTACTTGTTAGAGCCGCATTTTTGACCAATCTTGATTTGGTATCAGGTATTTCTGCTAAGCATGTCTAGTAAGATTGAAGTACCCTCGTTGAACTCGTCCTTGTCACCATCCCATGCACACACGTCATCGATAACAGGGGTGATAACTAATACGTTACAGTCATCTACTGGTGCAGCTACTGCTATACCATCACACGATTCCTTGCACAAACCACCATCATCATCATCTCCCAAGCAAATGCAGGAACAACAGCCACCTTCAAACCATGTACGTAATAGGAAAAGGAGCTTTGCGGTTTCCTCCTTGCCAACGGTACCAGTACCTGCTCATGTTTCACCACCAAAGCGTCATAGACCTTCCTCATTGAATCTACTCCAAGTGTCTCCAGATAATAACTCGGACTTAGCTTTGAGAATTGTTAGTCCAGGCTTGCCTCCGCTCAGCAAAGAAATGAAGACTACAGTGCAACTACTGAAGAAAATTCAACAACAGCAAAGAAACTTGATAGCCGCAAGACATGGCAAAGAACCCCCCAGTGACGTAGAAGAACAATCACTTTCAACAACTAGATCCGAAACTTATCAACAGCCGCTAATAAGATGGGACCCTGCTAAATCACCAGTATACTCTCTTGACGATTTCGATCTAGATCGGTTAACACACCTTAATGAGAAAAGAAGATTAAAGAGAAATAATATCCCTGCTCCATTGAATATTAACCAAGTCTCAAATGGTAGTTTTACAATACTGAATAGTCAGAACATACTTCCATCAATACATTCAGCTCCAATCAGACCATCGACGATAACAAATGGAGGGAGAAAACGGTTCATGCCATATGGAAGTCGACCAATGGTTCTCCAGCAACATCCAATGGTGCCTCCACCACCACCATCTTTGGCATTACAGCAATATTCCTATCCACAATCAGCTCATTACTATGCTGCTGCTGCTGCGCATCCTCCTCCTATCCAGAGAACTTTCCAAAAATTCAGCAATGCTCATGTAACTTATAGTAATTTGAGGCCATTGCAGCAGCACCAGCAGCACCAGCAGCAGCAGCAGCAGCAACAACAACAACAACAACAGATAAGAATTGTACCTCCAAATGCAGCAGTGTCACAATTTCCAATAAAGCAAGTTTCTGTACAACAACCGAGGTCAAGCGTATATTCACAATATAACAAACCAAGCATGGTAACAGATGTGTTTAATGACAATTTACAAAGAGCAGCGCCTTTGCAATCACAACCTCTTTCTGCGCAGCGAGAGGCGTTTAATAAAAACTATAGACAATTTAATAGTGACGAGGATGAGGTGGAGGATGATAGATTGCCAGTCACTGAAGATGAAGTCAAGGAAATGCAACAAAAGTATGAATCAAATGCTAGAACTGTCCCTCAATATGTCTCGGCCTTTGGAGCAAGTGGTGGTGGTGGTGTTGCAGCAGCCGCAGCAACAGCAGTACCTATATACTCCTCTATAAATCAACAAGGATACTTCCCCCCTCGTCTTCCTCAATCACAATTGAACAAGTCCAGACACTTGTCTACTGCTATTGCTCCAAGCAGCACCGGAGGTGAAGTTTTTGGCAGTATTATTTTCATGAATGAATCTATGTTTAATTTTCGAATTTTTGAAAAAAAGCAAAAACAGAATGGAGAAGGAGAACAAGCAGAGATGGACGATTTGGAAGAAAGCGAATTGGATGAAAGTGGGAAGATCTCGTTGACTTCATTATCGGAAAATTCATCAAGTGGGGCAATTTTATCCAGCTCGACTACTGAGCAACCAAAAAGTAGCAGTAGTTATGTCAGCAGCAAGAGTGCTGAAACCAACAAAAGGGAGGAAAAAGCGAATGTTGCAAATGCTCTGAGTGAAGAAGAAAAGAGTGATGATGAAAAAGAAGGAGGAGAAGGAGAAGAAGAAGCAGGAGAAGAAGAAGCAGGAGAAGAAGGAGAAGGAGAAGAAGAAGGAGAAGAAGAAAAAGAAGAAAAAGAAGAAGAAGACAATAATGATCATGACGAGAATGAGAATCAAGAGGATCTGGTATCGACTAATAAAAATCATTGGCTAACTTACGAAAAGGAAAAGTTTTTGAAAATCTGTGAAACGTGCTGGGATGAGTTTGTCAAATCGAAAAACAGCTAATAGTACGGGAAGACTCTTTTTCCCCATTAAAACTCTAATGAATTTAAGAATTGAATCTATTTGTACCCTTTAATACCACCATCAATTTCGTGGTGACATTTGTATCTCCCATTCTCTCACTCTCACTCTTTGTCTACCACTACCCGGGGGCGAAAAAAACTATCAAGTAAAATGAAAAAAAATGTTAGCCACTGTTTCTTTTTTTTCCAGTAGATGATTCAAATAGAGTCATATTCTTTCAAATGTTCAAGAGTATAGCTTCGATACGACTTTTGGGCCAGTCTTTGTCAAGTCGGTCTATAAGTATACGACTGTCTTTGCCGCTGCGCCCCTTTTTGTTAGCTTCTTCACGACAGTTTTCTTTATCATCTCGTCATCTGTTTCAACATTCATGGACAAATTCAAGAGAGAAAAAACCGAGTCTGGAAGAAGATAATGATGATGTAATAAGGAGACTACGTGAGAAACTAGAGGAAAGGGCTAAGGCAAGGAGGGAAGCTCAGGCGGCAGCACGAAATGACGATGCTAGGAGAAAGAAACCACAAGACAAGGAGAAGGATAAAGATGAAGATGATGCTAATTTATCAGAAGAAGAAAAACAGATTCGTCGAGAGTTGAAAAAGATGGCTTCTTCAAAAGGCTACAAATTTGATCCGAAAAAGGTTAAAGTATACAAGATTGAATTAAAACCATTGTTGAATATTATGTTCATAGCAGGATCATCGATTTTATTATGGATCTATCTTCTCACTACACTTGGTGATGAACGAAATAATCAAGAACTATCAATGCAAAGCTTCATCACCAATTATTTGGAAAAAGGATTGGTTACAAAACTCACAGTGATTAACAAATACGCAGTTGAAGCTCAGTTGATCCCTGGTGCAATGAGCAGCAATACATTCACCAAATCAAATGGCTCACCAGCAGTGATGTTCACCATTGGGTCCCTTGAATATTTTGAAGATGAAATGGCCCAGGTCCAGGATAGATTGCAAATACCTATTAATGAAAGAATCCCCATCACTTATGAAGAAAAAGGTAGTTGGTTCAATTACCTCATGCCTATTTTGCCAACTGTTTTATTGATAGGTGGGTTATACTATTTGACAATGAGAAGAATGCCAGGTGCAGGCGGTGGCGGCGGTGCAGGTGGTGTTGGTGGAGGACCAGGAGGAATTTTCAAAATTGGCAAATCAAAAGCTAAATTGTTCAACCAGGAAAATGAAGTTAAAATCAAATTCAAAGATGTTGCTGGTTGTGATGAATCCAAAGAGGAGATTATGGAGTTTGTTAAATTTTTACAAGATCCTGAAAAATATGAGAAATTGGGTGCCAAAATTCCTCGCGGAGCTATATTATCAGGACCTCCGGGCACGGGTAAAACCTTGCTTGCTAAAGCCACTGCTGGTGAAGCCGGCGTACCCTTCCTTAGTGTCTCGGGTTCTGAATTTGTGGAGATGTTTGTTGGTGTAGGTGCTTCTCGTGTACGAGACTTGTTCAAAACTGCTCGTGAGATGGCCCCGGCAATTATATTTGTTGATGAAATCGACGCAATTGGAAAAGAAAGAGGTAATGGTCGTATGGGTGGGAATGACGAACGTGAAAATACCTTGAATCAATTGTTGGTTGAAATGGATGGGTTTGATACAACAGATCACGTTGTTGTTTTAGCTGGTACGAATAGACCCGATGTTCTAGACAAGGCTTTATTGAGACCGGGTAGATTCGATAGACACATATCGATTGATGTTCCTGATGTTGAAGGGCGTAAGGAAATCTTTAAAGTACATTTAAAGAGGATCAAGTTGAAATGTATTGAAGATATTGATATAATGCAGAAGGATGTTGATTTTGCCAAATTTCAACAATTGAAAGCTGATGCAATAGAGGGTCTTGCTGGAAGATTAGCTGCATTGACACCCGGGTTTGCTGGTGCTGATATTGCCAATTGTTGCAATGAGGGTGCTTTGATTGCTGCTAGGGAGAATGATCATTCGGTTGAAACGCATCATTTCGAACAAGCTATTGAGAGAGTTGTTGCTGGGTTGGAAAAAAAGTCGCGTATATTATCACCAGAAGAAAAGAAAACTGTGGCATATCATGAGGCAGGTCATGCGATATGTGGATGGTTTTTGGAGTTTGCAGACCCATTAGTGAAGGTGTCAATTATACCTCGTGGTCAAGGTGCGCTTGGATATGCACAGTATTTACCCAAAGATCAGTATCTTACATCACAAGAACAATTTAGACATAGAATGATAATGGCATTGGGTGGTCGGGTAAGTGAAGAATTACATTTCGATACTGTAACCAGTGGTGCTTCTGATGATTTCAAGAAGATCACACAAATGGCACAGCAAATGATTTTGAATCTCGGTATGTCCACTAAATTGGGGCAGATATGTTATGATATAGGTGATAACTCTGGTGGATTCAAAGTACATAAGAATTACTCTGAGGACACAGCAAGGATGATTGATGAAGAAGTGAAGAGGTTAATTGATGAAGCACATACTGAATGTACTAAACTATTGAAGGAGAAGATCAAATTGGTTGATGCTGTAGCTGAAGAGCTATTCAAAAAGGAAGTACTCACTAGAGAAGATATGGTGAGAATTTGTGGGCCTCGTCCATTTTTGGAAAGGAACGATGCGTTTGATAAATATGTCAAAGGTACCGATGCCTTTAAAGGGAAACCAAAGGAGAAGAAAGAAACAGGTGATGATGAAGAAAACGCTTCAGGTGTAGAGGCATAGATAGAGAGAGAGAGAGAGAGTGTGTGTGTGTGTGTGTATGTGTGTGTATGTGTGTGGGACTAGAGAATAGACGAGTGAAACGAGTCTAGTCGATAGGAAAAAGTAGATAGAGTGGGTCTTGAGGGTGGGGTTTAAACTGTACATAGGTTATAAACGTTCTTTTTTTTTGTACATTTTAAAAATGGTTGAAGAAAGACCTAGTAGAGTTGGCCCAGGCATCTCTCTAGTTCAAACTAGACTTGCTCTGAAGCGACACTAGGGAGCGAAGCGAGCTAGTAGAGCAGTATGTACATAGTAGAGACTAATAAGCCACTTATCAATGGCCCAAAGACCGGATAGAGTAGACTTGCTCCAAAGCAACACTAGCTCGCTTCGCTCCCTAGTAGAGCAGTATATACGTAGTAGAGACTAATAAGCCACTTATCAATGGCCCAAAGACCGGATAGAGTAGACTTGCTCCAAAGCAACACTAGCTCGCTTCGCTCCCTAGTAGAGCAGTATATACGTAGTAGAGACTAATAAGCCACTTATCAATGGCCCAAAGACCGGATAGAGTAGACTTGCTCCAAAGCAACACTAGCTCGCTTCGCTCCCTAGTAGAGATTAATTAGCCACTTATTAATGGCCCATTGTAATTGCTCCGTCGTATGTTTGTTTTATTTTTATTTTTTATTTTTTTCTTTGTTTTTGTTAACGACTATTTTTGTACATAACGCAAACATAACAAATCTTAGTAAAGAGATCATCGCAATTATCAATGTAATTGAATCTTTTTCATAATCAATAGAAGAAAACCATGCCAGATTTGGATCCGTCTTTGTCTATTCAAGATTCAAA
This sequence comes from Lodderomyces oxycetoniae, assembly GCF_023343755.2. Classification (NCBI taxonomy): domain Eukaryota; kingdom Fungi; phylum Ascomycota; class Pichiomycetes; order Serinales; family Debaryomycetaceae; genus Lodderomyces; species Lodderomyces oxycetoniae. The sequence continues at coordinate 143,824 of NW_026055485.1, read as the reverse complement.
TGCACGTACATCCGAAGCCGAAGTTGCAAGTGCTGGTGAAACTGCAAGTGGTGCAGCAGCAGCAGCAAATGCTGCTGCTACTGACTCAACCATTAAAGTGTCGACGTATCTGAGAGTCACTACAATACCGCCCTATGTGCTAGATTCGATATCCAAGTTCTATACCCATGGAGGCATACACGGGGATCTATCGGCAACATTCAAGGCCAGTGATGACCCCTATATAAAAGCAATTGATGGTAGCTGGTACCAGTTTAAAGAATCTGTGAAGCATCCCACGACGTACCCTGGAAATAAAGTCGGTGTAGACAAGGAATATCTCGACACATACGACTTGGAGAGTCCCTGGGGTGGAGATGAAAGGCTAAAGAAGGAATTCAACGATTATAAGGAGGCGGATAATCTATCTAAAGGTGCCGGCATTTTTGGATATTTCAGAAGAAAGGAAAAAGGAGAAAATGACACTAGAGTAATATCAACTGCTGGGTACTGGATGGGGCAAAACCGGTCACAGTTGAAACCGCGGCTTAAAAAGGTATTTTTATTTGATCCTTTGGTGCCGTTGATGCTACGAATCATTACCTTGATATTCTGTGTCGCTGCTTTGGCCCTTGCTTGTTCGATATTCATATTTTCCAAACACGAATACGACGGACATCCGGTTGAGCAACAAGCAAGCACAATAATGGCAATTGTAGTGCAAACGTGTGCCTTGGTATATGTGATTTACATTGCTTACGACGAGTACGCGGGCAAGCCCCTAGGACTAAGAAAACCAATGGGTAAAATGAGACTTGTTATGTTGGATTTGTTGTTTATTATATTTTCCTCGGCAAACCTTTCTTTAGCATTCAACACGTTATATGATGACGAGTGGGTTTGTCAGATCTACCGAAAACCTGGATTGGTAAGTTATGATGGTATATTTCCAATAGTTTCTTCAATATGCAGAAGACAAAAGGCTCTAGCCTCTTTCTTATTTGTTGTTTTAGTAACTTGGGTATTGACATTTACAATTAGTTTGATAAGAGTGATAGACAAAGTGAATACACCAAACTAGATTTATACACAGAGATTATGTGCTTATCCTTCTACTCTCCTTCTACTCTCTTTTTACTCGATAGTGTCTGCAAGGAGTTTCTCCTTCTACTCTCCTTCTACTCGATAGTGTCCAACTGGGTCTTATCTGCTTCCCATTCATGTCGTCGTGTCGAACTAAAAAAATGTAAAGGGAAAAAAAAGAGCTAACAAAAACTGAGTAGGAAATATTGGGCTTCTCTTGTTCAAGAGGGAAAGTATAAAAGGCAATAGTTATGACGTCTACGTCTACGTCCACGTCCACGTCTGCTTCGACGCTTCCGGCATTTACTGATCTCAATGCTACATGGACGTTTATTCAGCCTGGATTAGAGTTTATACTTGGTGCGCAAAATGAACAAGGTGTCACATCAACAATGTATATGAACTGCTATACGGCAGTTTACAACTATTGTGTCAACAAATCGAGGCGTGGTCTGACTCCGGCATCCATAGCAACCAATACCGAGAATAATTCATATTCGCTAGCCGGAGCCGAAATTTATAACAAATTAGATGTCTATTTGGTACAGTTTATACGCAATTTGAAGAAGATGCCTAATGAGTCCTTTTTAGAGTTTTATGTTAGGAAATGGACAAGGTTCACGATTGGCGCGGTGTACATGAACAATGTTTTTGATTATATGAACAGGTATTGGGTGCAGAAGGAAAGGTCTGATGGCAGGAAAGACATATTTGACGTTAATACGTTATCGTTGATCAAATGGAGGAATGAGATGTTTCAGCCGAATTGCGACATTTTGATTAGCCAGGTGTTGGAGCTTATTGAAAAACAAAGAAACCATCTTATTGTGGATACAAACCTCATTTCAACCGCTATCAAATCACTAGTATTCCTAAGTATCGATATTCAAGATTTGAAGAAACCAAACTTGATCATTTATGTCAACTCTTTTGAGAAACCATTTTTGGAAGCAACAATGAAGTATTATTCAAAAGAGAGTTCCGATTACTTGGCAAACAACAATGTCGTTGACTACATGAAAAAATGTGAGACTAGGTTAGCAGAAGAGATTTCCAGGTCAAACACCTATTTGGAAGACCACTCAAAAAAGGCATTTGTCGATATTCTCAACCAAGCGATGATTGAAAACCATGCCCAGGAAATGTACGGTCAGTTTATCATATTATTAGAGCAAAAACAAATTGAACATATACAGCGAATGTACAAGTTGTTATCTAGGATTTCGAAAACACTCGATCCATTAGCATCGGCCCTTGAAGAGTATATCAAGAAGGAGGCCAACTCAGCATTAGAGGAAATCAAAAACCAAACCGAGGCAGAGATTAAAGAAGGTAAAAGGAAAGCGGGAAGCGGCGTGGAACCCAAGGTTTACGTCAACACATTAATTGCTATATACAACCAGTTCAACGATATTGTTATTCAGGCATTCAACAAGGACACGAAATTTATTAGATCATTGGATAACGCGTGTCGTTATTTTGTCAATAACAATGTCATTGCTGTGCCGAAACCTAGAGCTGCAAGTAAAACACCCGAACTACTTGCAAAATATGCTGATGGTTTTCTTAGAAATAGTGCCAAAGATTCCGATATTGTTGATATGAATGCTGATAACTTGATGATTGTGTTTAAGTTTATAAATGATAAAGATACGTTTGAAGAGCACTATAGAAGGTCATTGGCCAAGAGGTTGATTAATGGGACATGCAAGTCGGATGAATTGGAAGAAAGTGTGATTCATAGATTACAAGAGGAGAACTCTATTGAATATACTTCTAAAATGACCAAGATGTTTTCTGATATGAAGGCATCTGAAGACTTGAAACTTAAGGTGAAGGAAAAAATAAACAGTGGTAGTGGCGGTAGTGGTGGTGATTGTATAATTAAAGATTTCAATCCATTGATCCTTGCACAAAGCATGTGGCCATTTCGCCACGTTCCGGAGTACGATTTGAATGTGGCACCAGAACTAGCGGCACCGTTCACCAACTTGAAGGCAGTATATACCGAACAGCACAATGGAAGACAACTACAATGGCTTTGGAACCATGGTAGAGCGGAGCTTAAAGCAAATTTGTCAAGAAAAGGTAAACCGCCATTTTCGTTTACTGTATCCAACGTGCAACTCATGATCCTCATAGCCTTTAACAAAAAGAACAGTTACACATTCAAAGAATTGCACGAAATAGTAGGGACAAAAAGAGAAACATTTGAAGCGCATTTGGCTCCATTCACAAAGTATAAATTGATGGACCAATCAACTGAGGAGATTACTGATGATACGGTATTTACAATAGTCGAGGAATACAAGTCAAAAAAATTGAAGGTGAATTTCATTAGTGCGATAAAGACTAATGAGGCCAAACAAGAGGAGGATGAAGCTAGTAAAGAAATAGATGAAGCAAGAAAAACTTACCTTCAAGCATGTATTGTAAGAATAATGAAGCTGAGAAAGCAAATGAAAAACAATGAATTAATTAATGAAGTGTTGCCCCAAACATCGAGCAGGTTCAAGGCAAAGATTATCGATGTCAAGAGAGTCATTGATGTCTTGATTGAAAAGGAGTACATAAAACGTATTGGCGATACTAGCTTTGAGTATATTAGTTAGTAGTTTGTCGATAGTGTAACTTGTAACTAGTAACTAGCTCGTGATGCTCTCAAGATGATATCGAGTAAGATAGAAAATAAAATAAATAAAAAAAAATCGTATATAAAAGTACAATAATATAAAGTTTAACAAGAAGTGAACAAAATGAACAATTTTAGCCAAATAATTCTTCAATTGAATCATACCCCAGGGCCTCAACTTCGTTATGTAGAGGTGTAGAGTCGCCATCTTTTAACACTGTTTCTGTGATTTTGATGTCCTTCCCTAGCGATTCCTTCTTCAAATTTGGGATATGTGTCAAACCCAACTCTGTCTTTTTAATTGGCAGTTTGTTCTCGACCACCCTGGAGATTACCGTTTTGTTATCTTTTGACGGACTATTACTGGTTCTCGGTATCAATCCCTTTTCAACAACTGGCTCGAGAATCACCTTCTCTGCCTTCTTTTTTGGCTCTTTCTTTTTCTCCTCCTCAAATGAGGTCTCCTCACCTGAAACATGACCATCTGACGACGTGATTACCGACTCGTCTTCTTCTTCCTCTTCTTCCTCTTCTTCCTCCTCGTCTTCTTCTTCTTCTTCCTCTTCCTCCTCCTCCTCCTCCTCCTCCTCCTCCCCAGAATACGTGTTACTGGATTGCAATTTTTTTACAATTTTCTTCCTTTTCTTTGTAGGCGACTCGTCGTAATTCATGCTTGAAGGCACTGAACCTTTTGTAGGAGACCATATATCTTTGTGCATCCTCAATTGTCTCAAATGACCATTATCGGTGATAATCTGCCCAGAAACAAGATCAATCTCGTCACTTTCAACATCATCATCTATACACAGATACTTCTCTATAATGTTATCCCATTTGCGCTTAAACTTTTTTAGGTTCTTGGTAAATGGTTTAAATTTGACTGACAACTCAGATAATGAATTTGTATCTTGTTTTGCCGGTGATAGGTGAACATACCTTGTACCATGATAATTAGAGTTTGATTTTGTCATGTATAATTATGAAAAGTTTCTTTGATTATGTTTATCATTTAAATTTTTTCTCTTAAGGCTTACAAAGTTTCTCGTAGTGGAAGTGGAAGGGGAAGTGGAAGTGGAAGTGGAAGGGAAAGAGGAAGTGGAAGTGGAAGTGGAAGGGGAAGAGGAAGTGGAAGTGGACGTGGAAGTGGAAGGGTTTTTGAGAATTGTTGTGAATCAAAGAGGTATAATGGGTTACAGAGATAAGTTTGGGGTCTTTTATAAGGTCTCAATGTGATTGGGATTATGAGTCTTTGGTATATACAAGTAACTCGAGAGGCTATCGTTAGATAGGCTCTCGTTAGAGTGCCTAGTGACTCACTAACGGGGCTCTCTTTGGAGTGCCTAGTGACTCACTAACGGGGCTCTCTTTGGAGTGCCAAGTGACTCACTAACGGGGCTCTCGTTAGAGTGCCTAGTGACTCACTAACGGGGCTCTCGTTAGAGTGCCTAGTGACTCACTAACGGGGCTCTCGTTAGAGTGCCTAGTGACTCACTAATGTGGGCTCTCTTTAGAGTGCCTAGTGACTCACTAATCAGAGGTTCTCTTCAGAGAACCCTCCGACTCACTTCTGTCTCACAGCTGCTTCACTTTTGCTCTACTCTCTCCTCGCTGTCAACTCACTTCTGTCTCACAGCTGCTTCACTTTGCTCTACTCTCTCCTCGCTGTCAACTCACTTCTGTCTCACAATTGCTAATCAGCTGCCCAATATTGCAACTTCCAACTCTTCAAGAGCACACGGACAAACGGGTTTTTCTCTTTTAAAGATGCTCCTCTCTACTCACTTTTCTCTACTCACTCCTCTCTACTCCCTTCTCTCTACTCACTCCTCTCTCTAGTATCGGTTTTCTCCACTAGCTCGTACCTCGCTAGTGTCTACTAGTATCTACTAGTGTCTACTAGTGTCTACTGCTGCACATTATCCACCGTTGAGGTCCTTTCGTTATTCCTATTCCTAGCCCAACATTCTCTAAACTCTTGCATTTCCTTTAAACACTTTCTCCAGTCGCCCGTATCTGCGTGACACAACTGCAAATTCAAATTCTCCTGATGGCAACCCGTATCCATTATCCTTCTATCCCACTCATCTGGCTCATCGTCTTCAATAGACTCATTCTTACTCAAATCTGTGCTCTTATCTGCGCTCATAGCTTTCTTCACAACACCACGGGGAATTTTTCAACCCACACACGGAATATTTCAATATACCTTCAATATTTTTTTCCCCTTCCTTTTAAAACTCCTCCACCTTTGTTGTATCTTCAAGTTTGCACTCCTTGACCAAATGAGAACATACTTGCTTGTAGTGCCAAGTAAGAAGACTGAAGAGGTTAATTGGATCAAGCCCTTGAATAATTATCTTCTTTCAATCTATGGGAATACCTCCGCTTATCAAAGTGATCTAGAGTCCTTTTCCAAACTAAGGCAGGATATTAGGGGAGTCAATGCCGATAATACTGGGTTGAAGCTATATTACAAATACTATAGTCAATTAGAGGTTCTTGACTTGAAGATTCTGTTTGCCAGCTTGAACAAGTCCAAGAAGTTGGAGTTTGTGTGGCACGATGCCTTTGAACCAGAGATCTCTCACTCGCAAAATGCCTTGCCCTTTGAGAAGGCAAATATATTGTTCAATATTGCCGCATTGTCAACAAAGTTTGCCAATTCTAAATACAACGAGCTGCAAAGTTCCAAAGATGCACTGGTCAAGGAGCTGATTGTCATGTTACAGCAAGCCGCCGGAATTTACGAATTTCTAAATGAGAATTTCTTACATGCCCCAAGTAACGATTTGGGCCAATCGACAATCAAGTTTTTAGGTAAATTGGCTCTCGCTCAAGCTCAAGAAATATTCCTACTCAATGTCATCACCAATGATTTAGATCAACTGAAAAACTCGTTGATCTCAAAATTGTGCAAGTCAGCAAGCACGCTATACGAGGAATGCTACGATATGATCTGCCAAGAGGAGAGGGAAGCATACACGATTGTAGATGAGTACGAGGAGAGGTATTTGGAGCGTCCGGATACGGAAGATGACGAAACAACAAAGCCGCAATATGTTAGTGTCCAGTTAGATCCATCATGGATCTCGATCATTTATTTCAAGATACATTATTACCGGTCCTTGTCATATTACTTTTATGGATTGCAATTGGAAACCGGTAGAAAGTACGGTGAGGCAATTGCTTACTTGACACAATCTAAAGCGATTTTGGACAATGCTGTTAAACCGAAATCTTTAAAAGTTTACGAACTAGTAGACAATTTGAAATATCACACAGATGTAGTAAACATAAAGCTCGGAGAGCTAATCAAGGACAACGATTTGATCTATCACGATCCGATAAAGAAAAACGTTAGCATTGATCAGTTGGCACCTATGCAGGTGGCCAAAGCTGTTCCGCTAAATCAAATTCCAATGTTGAAACAAATCAACGAGGTTGATTTTAGCAATTTTTTGAACAATGTTGTTCCAATAAATATCCACGAATTGTCAAGTTTTTATTCGGAAGAGAAATCGCAATTGTTGAGAAATGAAATTGATTTCTATGAAGTTTCGAATGAAGAAGCGGTTTCCTTACTTGAATCGTTGAATCTTCCAAAGGCTTTGGGTCAGATTAAGGAATCTCTCTTGAAGACAAGCGATGATCAAGATATACCCAGAGATACCTTGAACAAGGTTTCTGAAATTTCTAAAAGTTACAATGAAGATCAAACTCTTGAAGAGGAGAATATTGCTTTGAGAAAGCATATTTATGATTCAATTACTCAGCTCAATCAATATGAAAATAGGGATCAAGCAATACAGCTTAAAAAGGCTTTGTATGAGGCATCTAATTCAGATAGCAAATTGGCTTCCTTCATAGACAAGGGTTTATATAAACAGTTAAGTGGAGGACCTACTTCAAGGGAGTTTTTGGCATTATTTAGATCAAATCCCGCTTCAGAAATTAGTTTATTGGACATGGACGACTCTCAAGAAAAGCGAGTTGAGACTATTGAAAACTTTTTGAAAGACTTGAATTCAATCAAGATAAACAAAAGGAACTTGATGGAGAACCTTAAAAAGGAAGTGCACGCCGACGATATATCAGACATTTTAATATTCAATTCAAGGCAGAAATCAAATAACGAAATAAAAACAGTTATTTTCCCAGCAGAGTTGAAAAAGTTTCAACCTTTTATCGATAAGTTGGACAATATGATAAGCAGAGAAAAACTTGTGCTTTCAGATTTGAAAACCGAATGGGGCAAATTGCTTGCTGATCCACAAGTGAGAAAGTTGCAGTCTTCGAATAACTTCAAAGAGTCGGCCAGACTTGAGCTGATTAACAAAATCAACAATTTCTATAAAAACTGGACTCAGTATCATGCGGGATTGAAAAAGGGCAACGCTTGGTACAAAAACATTTATCAGCATTGTCGGAATTTGTTGTTGAGTCAATCTGATCTTAGCGATTCAATGAACAAAATGACACTCGGTGAGCACATTCCCCCAACAACTCCTTCTCGTCAGCATATGTATTCCCACACGAATTTTACGGGTGGTGGCAGTGGTAGTGGTAGTGGTAATGGTGGTGGTAATGGTAGTGGTAATGGTGGTGGTAATGGTGGTGGTAATGGTGGTGGTAATGGTGGTGGTAATGGTGGTGGTAATGGTGGTGGTAATGGTGGTGGTAATGGTGGTGGTAATGGTTTTGGTTCTGGTTTTGGTTCCTCCACCTCCATTTCCACCAATCATACATCGTTTGCATCGCAAAAGTCACAGCAATACACAAGAGCACCTCCACAATTACCACCAAAGCAACAGCCTAGCACTCCCAACTTTAGCTTGCCTCAATCACTGTTGAATAATGATGCACATTTGGTACCTTCATGGCAACAACAACCTGAAAAGTTTAAGGAGCCTAGTAGTGATTTGATCTATGATCAGCCATCAACATATGATCCAAATATGTATAATTTTTTTTCAAAGTAAGAACAAAAGAGTAAAAGCTGTTTTTAACACGTGCTTTTGATTAGTACGAAAATCTGGTTTTCGGTTCAACCAGTTTGAAGAAGAAAGTAGATCTGAGCTTTCCCCTCACTCACTAGAGATCTGGGACGCAATGGGGTAGAAATGCAATTTTTTTTTCTGAAAAATAAGCTTTTTATGTTTCTTTTTTGATTATTTTGCCGTTTTGTTTCAACAGAGTGAAAAGCGTTTCTTTTGAACTTGAAGACTTTGCTGTTATCTTTAAGTTTAGAAATGTGGCAGTTTTGCTGTGAAGTTGAATTATTGATTGCCGTGTAAGAGTAGCAGGTCCATGTCGTCTAAAGCCGCTTTTTTTACCCTCCCCCTCGTTTTACAATGCAAGGAAGACTTTAAGACAATGGGTGGAAGCAGCATTTAGATAGACCATTTTTACTTTTTGATGTTGCATTACCCCCCCACCCCATCCATTATTAGACAGCAAATGTACATTTTGCATCAGTTTCATTCCCCTTGCAGAATTAGACAGTATGGATCAAACGTTTGCAAAGAGATGTATCTCGAAACAGGTATACCATTGCTCAATCCAGTAAAAACAACAACAAAGAAACAAAAGAATGGCAAGAATGGCAAGTAATAAAGTTTCAAAGTCACAAGTAGGTATTGAATCATCAAGAAATAAAGTTGCAAACGTACTGAATCATCAAGATCTAATCTCCGTTATTTTGCCAGGGGTACTTTCCATAAGTTGAAATGCAAGATTGCAATCGTGGGTGATCTCATGAACATTTTCTTGTGAAACATCTTGTGCCCCTCTCATCTCCACACATCCATGCCCCACATACATACACACACACACACACACACACACACACACATGCCCCACATACATACACACACACACACACACACACACATGCCCCACTCCCACCAAACATATATTCCTGGAGATGATAACAATGAAATCAGATACAATTGAAACAAATGTACAGGCTGTTTCAGTATTGTCGTTTTCAACACCTCTCCCTCGAAATGCTGGAAGCCCACTCTTCATTAGATATAGCAAATCAAAAAAAAAGGCATGTCTGCTCAGAGCTTACTTTTATTATAAATACCTTTTGACTAGCACTCTTTTCATTCCGAAACTTCTTGTAATTCAATCAACCAGTTCATCACCTACAAATCATCAGGGAACTTTTTAATTTGATAAGACAAAGACATGTTGTTAAAAAACTTTTCAGTGATTGCTTTTATAGTTTTTTTGGTACAAGCTGCTGTAGTTCCACAGATTGATCCAAGAGATGATTCAGCAGATATGTTGAGTACACTTACATCCAGTACTAGTATTCTTAGCAACTTTTTCAGTATTTTGAATTCGGGTAAGAGTCTTGGACTTTTTGACTTTAGTAGCCTTTCAAGTTCCTCAGGTATTGATTTTTCAAACCTTGGTTCAGCTAGCTCGTTGGGTTCTCTTTTGGGAATGGGACTTTTTAAAGAGAAGCGTGAAATTATTAGTGGTCCTGATGCTAAAACTGTTAGAAATAATGATGATTTACCTTTGGATAGTTTTCTTGCTGTGAAATTCTTGGAAGGACTCGGTTTTACCTTTGGTGAGCCTCATGCTGATGGGTCGTCTAATTAATAAAAAGACTGTCAAGTGCAACTGTTAAGTAACAGGCATTGGCTGCGAAAGTATCAATGTTTATATACATGAATAAATAAATTTTTGAGTTGATTTTGCACCCAGTGCTCACCATTTTCTTGAAAACGAAATATTGAAGCGTAAGCGACACTATCGAGCGAAGCGAGATAGTGGAGCATACTAGCTTTCACTACACTCAATTTGCTCAGTCAATAAAGAGAAAAGAGGGTTCTACATTAGAGGAAGAGATTCTAGACCACCTTTGAGACGCTATGGAGCCAAGCGAGATAGTAGAGCAGTACTGTATGTATGGCTAATACATGCAAAATATGGGTACGCTGCTTTCTTGTATATGTCAATCCACCTTTTCAGCTTACTACATAGCCTACTACCTACTACCTATCTACTATCTACCACCTATCTACTACCTATCTACTACCTATTTACTACCTATTTACTACCTATCTACCACCTATCCTATTACTCATCCTACTCCCTCATTTCAATTAGCTTATTAAGCTTGCGCATCTAATCACGTGATTCTCGATCCAAAGAGGAAAAATTCAAAGAGAAAAAAAAAAATTTAAAAATAGAACTTTTGGGTTCCATTAAATGGTGAAACCATAAAGCTTACTTACAAAGGTATCATCAACCGCTACACTTTCTCTATCCACCTTCCTTTTCCCTCTTTTTTTTTCTGTTTTTTGAAACAGAAAAAGGATACTTCATTTGTTGTTTCTACTGGATTTCAAAGACTATCATTTTTATTTTGGTTATTTTGACAGTAAATTCCGGCTGGCTATCCCATTGTTGAAAATCCAGGTTAAGTATCGGTCAACTGTTTATTATCACTTTTTTTTCCCCCCATCCCATCCCATCCCATCCCTCCATCTCCTCCATCTCCTCCATTAACCTAAAGTTGTGTGACCCCACCTAATGAGGTTATTATATATATTTTTTTTGTCATTACTCAGCGTTTCAGTTGCAGATACGATAACATGTAACGCGACGCAAAAGTGCCCCGAATCTAGTCCATGTTGTTCTCAGTTTGGTATATGTGGAACTGGTGCTTACTGTTTAGGAGGTTGTGATATTAGACACTCGTATAATTTATCCTCATGCATGCCTATGCCCCGAATGGATGATTATTCCATTACCTTTAACTCCAAAGAAGAAGTTGAGCAGATTGAGGCACAAACTAAGTATTTGGGTAACTCCACAGAAGCAGATTGGGTTTATACCGGATGGGTCGACTATCATGATGACTCCTTATTGATCCAAATGCCTAATCACACTACAGGTACAGTTGTTTCGTCAACAAAGTATCTTTGGTATGGAAAAGTTAGTGCCAAATTCAAAACATCTCGTTCTCGTGGTGTTATTTCTGCTTTTATATTGTTTTCAGATGTTCAAGATGAGATTGATTATGAGTATGTTGGTTATGATTTGAGTACTCCACAATCAAATTTTTACGCACAGGGTATTCTAAATTATACCAATTCGAGAAACTCGACTGTGAATGATACTTTTGAATACTACCATTTGTACGAAATAGACTGGCATGAGGACCACGTTGATTGGATTGTTGATAATGAGAAAGTGAGAACTTTGAACAGGGCTGACACTTGGAATGATACAACCAAGAGATACGACTTTCCTCAAACGCCATCAAGAATCCAATTCTCTTTATGGCCAGGTGGAGATCCATCAAATGGGTTGGGTACTATTGAGTGGGCTGGAGGTGAAATTGACTGGAATTCGCCAGATATTCAAGATTATGGCTATTTTTATGCCCGTTTGGCAGAAATCAAAGTGGAGTGCTATGATTTACCAGGTGGAGTCAAACTTGATGGTAACTCCACCAATCAAGCCGATTATCCTGCCTTTTTGTATAACAACACCGATGGTTACGAGTCTCATGTCATGTTAACAAATAAAAAGACCTGGTTAGGTAATTACGATGCTACTGGGTTCAACCCAGATAATGAAAATGAAAATAGTAGTCAGAGCAAGAATAATGTTACAACCACGATTATCAGCACCAGTGGGTCTAGTACAATAACCAGTGTTCGTACAACTACAGCAGACCAATCGGTAGACATTCCAGCTCAAAACACTGCTGCCGCTAATCAAGCAACTGCAGCACCTCAAGCCTCAGATAATGATTACGATCCAAATGCAGGTACTGGTGGCTTTATTCAAGATTCTAGAGAGTCTCTGACCGTTGCTGGATCCTCTACTGGAGGTGCAGCTGCAATAACGTTGGAAGCTAGTAAAAAAGTTGGATTAACGAGCATATTCCTTGCAATTTGTTTGGGGTTTTTGTCATACCATCTATAGAAAAGATTGAAGGAAATAAAGACTAGAAGAAGAAACTTTTTTATATAATGGTTAGTTTATGTATGGTTTTATTTATGATTATTAGTACAACACTGTGAAACACTATGGAGCAGAGTAAAACACCATCTCACTCTGCTCGATAGTGTTCCACTCTATTCTGCTCGCTCTGCTCGATAGTGGAGCAACACATACTGACACCATCGACACTATATTCTTCTACTGGTTCTGTAGAACACTATCTCGCTCTGCTCGATAGTGGAGCAACACCGACTAACACCATCGACACCATCTCACTCTGCTCGATAGTGTTCCACTCTATTCTACTCGCTCTACTCGATAGTGGAGCAACACAGACTGACACCATCGACACCATCTCGCTCTGATCGATAGTGTCGACCCACAATATTTTTCTACTGGCTCTGTAGAACACTATCTCGCTCTGCTCAAAAGTATTCCACTCTATTCTACTCACTCTGTAAAACACTATCTCGCTCTGCTCGATAGTGGAGCAACTCTGACTGACACCATCTCGCTCTGCTCGATGGTGTTCTGTTCGAATCCTGCTTAAAGCATTATTTCTCTCTTTTTCCCTTTTTTTCCACTTTTGCTTAATAGATTCTTTATTTAATTTTCTTTTTTCTCTTATAAAAAAACAACACATAATTCTTTTTTTTCCATTATTAATTGAAAAATTCGGTTGGTAGTTAAAGTGGACAAGGCTTTTTATACATTTTACATCGAGAAACCATGAAGATGTTAACCAAGTTTGAGTCCAAATCATCGAGGGCTAAGGGAGTGGCATTCCATCCCAAAAGGCCTTGGTGTTTGGTCTCGTTACACTCGTCTACTATACAGTTATGGGACTATAGAATGGGTACATTGATTGATCGATTTGAAGATCACGTTGGACCAGTAAGAAGCATTGTTTTCCATCCAACACAGCCGTTGTTTGTCTCTGGTGGAGACGATTACTCAATCAAAGTGTGGTCTTTAACTACACGCAAATGTTTATTTACCTTGAGTGGACATTTGGACTATGTGCGTGGGGTTTCATTCCATCACGATTTGCCGTGGATTCTCAGTTGTTCAGATGACCAAACAATTAGGATTTGGAATTGGCAAAATAGGCAGGAAATAGCTTGTTTGACCGGCCACAACCATTACGTTATGAGTGCCCAATTCCACCCTTCGGAAGATTTGATAGTTTCAGCAAGTTTGGATCAAACTGTAAGAGTATGGGATATTTCGGGCTTGAGGAAAAAACACTCTGCTCCAGCTTCGTCGGTTAGGTCTTTTGAGGACCAAATACAAAGACAACAATTGCCCCAACAAGATATATTTGGCAATATCAATGCTGTTGTCAAGTATGTTTTGGAAGGTCACGACAAGGGGGTCAATTTTGCCGCTTTCCACCCAACATTACCTTTGATTGTTTCTGCTGGCGATGACAGATTGGTCAAATTGTGGAGAATGAGCGATACAAAAGCTTGGGAAGTTGATACATGTAGAGGCCACACTGGTAATGTTTTAAGCGCTATTTTCCATCCACACCAAGATATGATTTTGTCTGTTTCAGATGATAAGACAATCAGAGTATGGGATTTGAACAAGCGTGTTCCCATTAAGCAATTCAGAAGAGAGCACGATAGATTCTGGCTCATTGCAAGTCACCCTACTATCAATCTTTTTGCCGCATGTCATGATTCCGGAGTCATGGTTTTCAAATTGGAAAGAGAAAGACCAGCTCATGCACTTTTCCAAAACAAATTATTTTATGTAAATGGAGAGAAACAAGTGCAAGCATTTGATTTCCAAAAACAAGAGAGCAGTTTGCCAATGTTGTCTTTGAAGAAAATTGGAAAAGCTTGGTCGTTTATGAGAACATTGTCTTATAACCAAAGTGAAAACTCCATCTTGGTTGTTCACGGTGAAGGTGATAACTCCAACTATGCTTTGATAACCTTGCCCAAACATGCCACGGGAGCAATTGAACCAACTGATGTTAGACAGGGTGAAGCTAATTTTGCCACTTTTATATCACGCAATCGTTTTGTTACATTTATCAAGTCATCAAAGATCTTGCATGTGAAAGATTTGAGCAATAATATTACAAAAACTATTCAATTGGACCTGTCTGTAACGGATGTTTTATACGGAGGCCCCGGTCGTGTTTTGTTAGTTAAAGCACATACCGTGATCAATTATGATGTACAACAGCGTAAGGAATTGGCAGAACTTAGTGTTAATAATGTAAAATATGTGTGCTGGTCATCCGATGGACAATATTTGGCTCTTTTGGCAAAGCATACGATTACAATTGCTACTAAGGATTTAGAGTTGGTCACTTCCATGCATGAAACTATCAGAATCAAGAGTGCTGCATGGGACGATTCAGGGGTTTTGTTGTACTCAACTTTAAATCACATCAAATACACTTTGTTGAATGGTGATAATGGTATCATCAAAACTTTGGAGAACACTGTTTACATTACTAAAGTTACGGGCAATTTGGTATATTGCTTGAACCGCGCAGGCCAAGTTGAAATAATCAAGATTGATCCAACTGAGTATAGATTCAAGCGTGCTTTAGTCAACAAAAATTTCAGCGAAGTTTTGAGATTGATCAAAACTTCCACTTTGGTGGGCCAAAATATCATTGCCTACTTGCAGAAAAAAGGGTTTGCCGATGTTGCTTTACACTTTGTTCAAGATCCAGAAACCAGATTTGACTTGGCTTTAGAGTGCAGTAACTTACCAGTGGCATTAGAACAAGCAAAGATTTTGAATGATACTAAAATTTGGGAAAAGTTGGGTGAAGAGGCTTTGTTACAGGGAAACATTGAAGTTGTTGAGTTTGTTTACCAGCAATTGCATTTATTTGAGAAGTTGTCCTTTTTGTATTTGTTCAAAGGTGATAAGGAAAGGTTAAACAAGATGACTACAATTGCCGAGCATAGAGGCAATTTGTCTGCAGTAGTGCAAAACACATTATACAATAAAGATGTGCAAAAGAGATGTGAGATTTATGTACAAAGTGGGATGCTTCCATTAGCCTACACCTTGGCAAAGTCTAATGGATTGACCCAATTTGCAGCTCAAATTTTGGAGGAAGCTGGTGTTTCTGAAAAAGATGTTGAACTACCAGAGTTGGGTGAAACTATTCCTGTACCGCAGCCAATTGCTGATCCCATCGCCAATTGGCCCTTGAAGGAGTCTTCTTTATCCTTTTTTGAGAGCGCATTGCTCACAGGTAAAGTAGAGAATTTGAACGTTACAGAAAAGGATGAAAAGGATGTTGGGGTGTTGTCATCTGAGCAAAGTCATACTGCTGCTCTAGAGTTTGAAGATGAAGAGCAAGAAGATGGCGAAGATGGTGGTGCTTGGGAACTTGACGACGAGTTTAACATTGATGATGAGGAATTGTTGCAGGGAAACGAAGAAGAAGCCCTCAATGTTGTACCTGGTGCAGTATCAGGAGAGAGTGAAATTGGAGATTGGTTGCGTAATGCTAAAACTCCTGCAACTTATATTGCTGCTGGCGCAATGGAGCAAGCGGCTTTATTATTGAACAAGCAAGTTGGTGTTACAAATTTTGAGCCACTACGTCAAAGATTTTTGCAAGTACATGGAGCTTCAAAATTGTACCTTCCAGGAGCTGACGATCTACCTGCCATGAAAACTTTTATTCGAGAAGATTGTGATGAAGAAGATCCAAGTAAGATAAGACCAGTCATACCTGGATACGATACCTTGGAAGAACAATTGTCAGTGGCTTTCAAACAATTCAAAGCAAACAATCTAGAAGAAGCAATTAAGACCTTCAAGTCTGTTATCTACACTATTACTGTTTTGAATGTTAATGACGAAGAAGCCGAAACAAAATGCCACGAAATGTTGGTATTGTGTCGAGAGTATATTCTTGGACTAAGTATCGAATTGGCTCGTCGTGCATTGCCACCTACTGATGTCAAACGAAACTTGGAATTAGCCTCATATTTCACAAAAGTGCAATTGCAGCTGGCACATAAGCTTAATGCTTTAAACGTTGCCATGACGCAGTCGTTCAAGAACAAGAATTATGCTAGTGCATCCTACTTTGCCCAAGAGTTTTTGAAAATATCCAGCTCGGGTCCGAGGGCAGAGCAAGCCAATAAACTAAAAGCAAAGGCAGACGCAATTGCAAGCGATTCTGTAGAAATCGATTTCGATCCTTATGCTGATTTCAGTATATGTTGCGGCAGTTTCACCCCCATCTACAAAGGAGAACTGAGCGTTAGTGAAGCTCTAGTAGGCGCAAAGTACAAACCACAGTTTAAAGGTCAATTAAGTGAGATTACTGGCATCACCTCAATTGGAGTGCCTGCGTCTGGATTACGTATCAGAGTATAAAAAAGAAATAGGTAGAACAGAACAGAACAGAACAGAACAGAAACATAATAAGAGCAAAAAAAAAAAAAAATAAAGATAGGATTTAATTAGTCAGATAAAAGAGGAGGGGGGGTGAGGAGGTGAGTCGAAGGAGGTGAGTCGAGCTAGATGGTAGGTCTCCTTTTCCCTCAAAAGGTCTTTCCTCTGTGCTTTTTCTCTTTTATTCTTTTTTCGATTCTTTTGCTGCTTTTTTTTTTGATATATCTTCCAAGGATGTTATCAACGCAAGTGAAATATGCGTAAGGTGTCTAAACTAGCCAATATACTCGACTTCAGTATAAACCATTGTCGAAATATTTTTTGTAGTTAGTAATTGTTTCTTTTTATACTTGAGACCAATCTGGAGATGGACATCGCATGCGTGAAAAAAAAAGAAAAAGAAAAAAAAAAGAAAAAAAAAAATGGAGAAAAGAAATACGGCGGAAACTCGAAGAAACAAGTTAAAACCGGTCCTCTGCTTGCCACCGACTCTTTCTCTCCGACTCTTTCTCTCCGACTATGACGAAGGCGCGAGAAGATGCTGTGAAGCTCAAGGATCAGGGTAATCAGTATTTGAAGGAAAACAAGTATGAAGAAGCGATAGAGTCATATACAAAAGCTATAGAGCTAGATCTGGAAAATGCCATATTCTACTCTAATAGAGCACAAGCTCATATCAAGATGGAGAGTTTTGGCTCGGCCATACAGGATTGCGATGCAGCTATTTCTCTTGATCCGAACTTTATGAAAGCGTACTACAGGAAAGGTGTTGCGCAAATGGCTATTTTAAAAACAAAACAGGCACAACAGAACTTCAAGTTAATATTGACAAAGTTACCCAACGATAAGTTGACATTGGAAAATTATAAAAGATGTACGAATCTTTTAAGAAGACAGGCTTTTGAAAACGCGATTGCGGGAACTGATCATACTCTGGTATTGAATTCAATCGATTATGAAGGCATACAAGTGGAGAAGTCGTGGGAGGGCCCAAGCTTGGATATAACTACAAGAAAAGAGTCAAAGAGTAAAGACGCAAGCAGGGACGTTTTGGTAGATATTAAAGGATTAGATCACCTGTATCTAAAGTATATGATCAAATTATTCAAGGAAGGTGGGAAATTACCCAAAAAGCATGTGTTTGCCATCATATCCAAAGTTAACGAATTGTTGAAGAATGAGAAATCAATGGTGGAGGTTTCACTCAATCACAGCCAAATAGGAAGGGCTAGCAATTCTGACGACGAGATTGTTGGAGGGAAAAAGTTGACAGTGGTTGGTGATACGCATGGTCAGTTTTATGATGTTTTGCATTTATTTGAAAAATTTGGTCACGTTTCGGAAGACCATGTGTTTGTTATAAACGGAGATTTTGTTGATCGTGGTTCATGGTCCACGGAAGTTGCATTGTACTTTTACGTGCTCAAAATACTTTTTCCCAAGTCGATTTTCATTAATAGAGGTAATCATGAAACCAGTGACATGAACAAGACATATGGTTTTACGGATGAATGTGAAGCTAAGTACTCAAAAAAGATTTTTGACGCTTTTAGTGAGTCTTTTGGGGCATTACCCTTGGCTACTTTGATTAATAGAGAGTACTTGTGTCTTCATGGGGGACTTTTTTCAAATGATAAAGTAACGTTACAGGATATCAAGTCCATAGAGAGGTTTAGCTCGATCCAACCAAAGGAAGGTGTTGCCACAGAGATGCTCTGGACGGACCCCCAGGAAATCAATGGTAGAGCGCCTTCGAAAAGAGGAATTGGTATTCAATTTGGTCCAGATATAACAGAACGTTTTTGCATGTCTAATAAGATTCGTAAAATTTTGAGGTCTCACGAAGTGAGAATGGGGGGTGTTGAGTTTGAGCAAAATGGAAGGTTAATCACTGTATTCAGTGCTCCCAATTATTGCGATTCCACGGGGAATTTGGGAGGTGTTTTGCATTTTGAGGAAAACCCCAATTACGATCCACTAAAGGATGAAGGAGAAGGATATAGAAAGGTTGATGATGATAATTGTCCGTGGATATTAACTACAGAGACTTTTGAGGCTAGCCCTCATCCAGATATAAAGCCAATGGCTTATTCAAAGGGTGCTTTTGGATTTTAACATCAATATGTTAACAAGATATAAAAGAAAAAGGAATAGCTTTCTCATAGAGATATATATATATGTGTGTGTGTGTGTAACACTACTAATAAATGATACTAAACGGCCATTTTTCTTTTTTTTTTTTTGAAGACTTTATCTCTCACCTCGCCTCCTTTTCTTCCTTCTCCTTCACCTTCTCTCCTATTCCCCTTCTCTCTTATCATTGGCTCACTAATAGGACATACTACTAAATAAAAAAGTATCAAGTATACCACTAGAGATAAATATATACTATTTCGCAGCCAGTGTTAATACTAGAAGTTGTAGAAACAAAAGGTCGTGTATTTCAAACCCCAATTCATTTGCTACTTGAAATTATAGCAATTTGACATTTCGGAGATGGAAAATGTACAAATTTGAGAGTTCTTTTCGATGTGCTCTAGCTGATCGATGATTAATGGAATTTTGAGCAAGAGGATCGCAAGATTGAATGTGTCGCTAGGTCCTTGTAGGCTGCTGGCCCGTTTATTTTCGTTGCTGCCGCCTCTCTCGATTGATCCCAAGTCGATTTACGTTCTTTGTTTGCCCATTACTACTCATCGATCGTTTATTTACTGTAACCACCGGCCGGGACTATTGACCAAGTCGAGAGCATCGAAACTTTCGTGGATCAACAAGGTTGAGACCAAAATCATTCACTATGCCACTAATGGGTGGAACAAAATGACTGCGTCAAAGCTGAAGATCAATGTCAGTATTGTCAAATATGTCAAGAAATTGCTATGGACCATTCCCTACGAAGAGAGTTGTCTCCTTTCATTTCCCAATAAAGCAGCAATGATTAGAGAAATAAATGAAGAAAGTCGGCATGTTGTGGCGAAGAGTCCAGGTGAGGAGGAAACATTTACTCTGGAACAACCTACAATTATTGCGCAGTCAGAAATCCAGGATTTAAAAATCTCCACCGATCAACTAGTTCCTATTCCGCTATACCACCCACTTCAGCAAGAACCAACAACCGTTCTTGAAGAGTTGTACAGGTTTAGAGACGCTAACTTTGAAAAGCATAAAAAGTATTCAATATTATGTGCAGTAGGAATTCCATTGACGCTACCAGTAGTGTTGGTGCCTATTGTGCCCAATGTACCTGGAATTTATCTAACTTATCGGTTGTACTGCAATGTGAAGGCTTTGTTCAGTATAAAGAACATGGACTACTTGTTGGAGAAAAAACAGGGCGACAAGGATGAATTGCTTGATGCTAAAGCGGTTCATGACACAACGCATTTGAGACTTGAACCGGTGAGCCAGATTGATCAAATATACTCGAAACACGTTTCACAAGATCTTTTGGTGCAGTTGAACAAAAGTGGAGAGGAGGAAGAAGTGGTGATTTCAGAGCCGGTTATCGATGACTTAGCAGAGAAGTTGGCTTTGGATAACCATGTAAAAGAAGCTTTAATGAAGGCATTAGATCAAGAAACAAAGAGGTTGAAGAGAGAAGTAAAGATTGGTGACCAGGTAGAATAAACAGCCCCTCTGGCTCACACTCTTGTACACATAAATATATATGTATATATTTTGTATTTATTAGATATTACTTGTAACACTATCGAGCAGAGCGAGATAGTGTAGTAACAAGCTACTGAGCGTGGCTCCTTCTCCTTCTCCTTCTCCTCCTCCTCCTCCTCCTCCTTCAGCTTTTTTGCAACTTGTGCGGCTGCATTACTCTTTTTGGTAATTTTGAAATCCCTTTTGCACGACCCCTCTAATCTTCAAATTTCTGTCAACGTTTCATTGTTTTTTCTAGGGACCTTTAAGCAATCACAAGTGTTTTACCCATTTACGTCACATCATTGATAGTTACAGAAATGGTATGTCTAAATAACTCGATCGGTATTCTTTGGTAAAAGAATGGGACTAACTCGGTATTGTTAGGCTGGTGTAATGGAAAATGCTAGAAAGCAAATCCAGCGCCTTTCTCTAGATGATGCGAAGGAAGGGCAATATGGTTCGATTTATTCAGTTTCTGGGCCGGTTGTGGTTGCGGAAAACATGATTGGATGTGCCATGTACGAATTGGTTAAAGTTGGACACGACAATTTAGTTGGTGAGGTTATTCGAATCAACGGAGACAAGGCCACAATTCAAGTTTATGAAGAAACTGCAGGTGTTACAGTAGGTGATCCTGTCTTAAGAACGGGTGCTCCATTGAGTGCTGAGTTGGGTCCCGGTTTGTTAAACACGATTTATGATGGTATTCAAAGACCGTTAAAGGAGATTAAGGAAGAGACTAATTCTATTTATATTCCTAGAGGAATCGATGTTCCTGCGTTATCTAAGACAGTCCAATACGACTTCAAACCAGGCCAATTGAAAGTGGGTGATCATATTACTGGTGGCGATATATTCGGCTCTGTTTTTGAAAATTCCTTATTGGACGATCACAAGATTTTGTTGCCACCAAGAGCAAGAGGTACTATTACCTCAATTGCCGAAGCAGGCTCTTATAATGTCGAGGACACTGTTTTGGAATTGGAATTTGACGGTAAGAAACACAAATACTCAATGATGCACACATGGCCCGTGAGAGTTCCAAGACCCGTTGCCGAAAAGTTATCAGCTGATTACCCATTATTGACAGGTCAAAGAGTTTTGGATTCTTTATTCCCTTGTGTTCAAGGAGGTACTACCTGTATCCCAGGTGCTTTCGGGTGTGGTAAAACTGTCATTTCACAATCCTTATCCAAGTACTCCAACTCAGATGTTATTATTTACGTTGGTTGTTTCACCAAGGGAACACCCGTCATGATGGCAAATGGTAAAGACCAAGCCATTGAGGACATAAAAGTAAACGACTTGGTTATGGGTAAAGATGGTAAACCTAGAACTGTTGTGGGTTTGCCTAGAGGCTACGATGACATGTACAATGTTTGTCAAGTCAAAAACGGCGGAAACCACGCTTTGGTGGACTTTGTTGTTTCTGCTGACCACAAGCTTGTTTTAAGAACAAAACAGAATGTTGGCATTACTACTCGTACCACTGCAAGTGGAAAATATTCTGCTGTTACTTTCTTTGCCTTGGAAAGAACCAATTCGAATACTAAAGTGGTTAAATCTAAAACTAAGGTTTTTGCACACCATGTTCATGGGCAAAGTGCTGCTGGGGAGAAAGCTGCCAGCTTTGCAGCTGAAGTTGATGAATCACAAGTCTTTGACTGGGTTGTAGAGGCAAGGGATTATGAATTAATTGATCCAAGAATCAAAGAGCACACTACACAAATGATCAACCCTGTTTTCTTTGAGTCTGGTGAACTTGCCAAATGGAGTCAAAAAAACAATTGTCTGGCTACAGAGTTGGCTTATTTGTTGGGTGCATGGGTAGGAAATGAAAAAGAAGAACAAGACAAAGAAAAAGAAAAAGTAAAAGATGTTGCATCTGTGTGTGCACATGCAGATGAACCAGAACAAGCTGAAATTTCCAGCCATTTCGAGAGTGACGTAGAAAGTGTTTCTGAACTGATTTTTGAAGAAGCAATTACTGATATAGACCTGGTACATGAAGCCAGCTTCATAGACGCTGAAACGAAAACCGTTACCAACAACAACAATAACAACTGTGAGGCCTTTTGGAATGCTATTAAATGTTTTGGGTTCAGAAAAGAGACTGAATGTGGATTTGAAAAAGTTGTCCCTTCACAATTAGCTGTTGATGACATTGCTATCAGAGAATTCTTTTTGGCTGGTTTACTTGACGCTAACGGCAAAGTTGATGGAAGTAGCACCGCAACCCTTTCCACAAATTACCAATCCGTTTGCGACGGTGTGGTCAAAGTTGCCCGTTCTTTGGGTATTGAAATCACTGTTAACAAGATTGAGTCCATATATAACGTCCACTTAAATGGTCAAGTATTGAGCAATATTTTTGCCAAATGTGCAATTGAAAGCAAACGCGTTGAAGCAACCTCCTGTTCTTCTTCTTCTTCTTCTTCTTTTTCTCCAACACCTGTCCCATTTTACTTTGATTTGATTAAGAAAGAAAAAGAAGATTATTATGGTATTACCCTTGATGAGTCATCAGATCATTTATTCTTACTTTCCAACATGGCATTGGTTCACAATTGTGGTGAAAGAGGAAATGAAATGGCCGAAGTTTTAATGGAATTTCCTGAATTATACACTGAAATAAATGGAAGAAAAGAACCTATTATGAAGCGTACCACATTGGTTGCAAATACATCGAACATGCCTGTGGCAGCAAGAGAAGCATCCATTTACACTGGTATTACATTAGCAGAATATTTCAGAGACCAAGGAAAGAATGTTTCCATGATTGCCGATTCTTCGTCACGTTGGGCTGAAGCTTTAAGAGAAATCTCTGGAAGATTGGGTGAAATGCCTGCTGATCAAGGTTTCCCGGCTTACTTGGGAGCAAAATTGGCATCGTTCTATGAAAGAGCTGGTAAAGCCACCGCATTGGGTTCTCCAGATAGAATCGGGTCTGTATCTGTTGTCGCTGCGGTTTCGCCTGCTGGTGGTGATTTCTCTGATCCAGTTACAACTGCCACATTAGGTATCACGCAAGTGTTTTGGGGTTTGGATAAAAAATTAGCACAAAGAAAACATTTCCCATCTATCAACACAGCTGTTTCATATTCAAAGTACACCAACATTTTAAACAAGTACTACGATTCAAACTTTCCAGAATTTCCTCAATTGAGAAACAAAATGAAGGAAATCTTGTCCAATGCAGAAGAGTTGGAACAAGTTGTTCAATTAGTTGGTAAGTCTGCATTGAGTGATTCTGATAAGATTACTTTGGATGTAGCAACGTTGATCAAGGAAGACTTTTTACAACAAAACGGATATTCCACATATGATGCATTTTGCCCAATTTGGAAAACATTTGACATGATGAGAGCTTTTATTGCATATCATGATGAAGCACAAAAGGCTGTTGCCAATGGTGCTCAGTGGTCTAAATTATCAGAAATCACGAGTGACGTAAAGCATGCTGTTTCATCGGCTAAATTCTTTGAACCTACAAGAGGCGAAGAGGAAGGACAAAAGGAGTTCAGTGAGTTGTTAACCACTATCTCCGAGAAATTCGCCGAAGCCATTGAGTAGACCATTTAGAGACATACATATCTATAAACACTTTACAGAAAAAAAAAAAAAAAAAAAAGAAGAAGAAGAAGAAGAAAAAGAATAGTAATAAAATTAAACATTGATTATTCGTCAAACGGATCTAGGCAAGTTGAACAGAGGCCAGAAGTGAAGGTCCAGACCCCGTCAAAGCAACTGGTTAGAAAATTATCTACTCCGTCAACCAAATCTCTTACTTCTTCATCAAACAGATTGATTATGGCTGTTCTTCTTTCGTTCTCTTCTCCCAAATTACTATTATCCTGCTGTTTGATGAAGTTGAGCGGATACTCATTTATAGGAATGCCTCGTGGTGTGTACACTGGCTCAGCAGTGTTACCCATTTCTTCACCGCGCTGCAAGAATCCTGCGGTACACGATGCACTTTTATCAGTAGTAGGCGGCGATTGACTCTGTGTTTCTAAATCGGTAGCCACTATAGGCTTTTTTTTAAACCAAGTGGTTATATTTTCGAATATTGACTTTTGCTCAACTCCATAATCGTCTCTCTGAAACGGATGTAAGTTATTCATCACCACATCATTATTATGTTGCGACTCTGTTGGTCTAAATCTAGCAAATCTATTCTCCACATATTCAGTGAAAACGTCACTACTACAACCGCCACCAGCGTTACCACTGAAAAATGCGCCTGTATTTCTGCTCATCTGCTGTCGCAATTTTTGCTGCCTTTGTGGAAAATACAAATCTACTTCATGAGGAGGTTCATGTGGTGACAACAAGGAGCTTAAATCCTGTGGTGAAGGTGAAATCGGGGTCGTTAAAGGTTCAGATTGTGTAGGTGTTGGAATATCAAAGGAACTTGATGTTAGGGGCAATACTTGGACTGTTGCTGGTGAAGTATAAGCAATTGGTGCAGTTTGAATAAATTTGTAATGATTTGTTATGTGAGTTTGATGATATGAATTTTGGGGAATTGGCGATGTAGATGGAATTTTCCCTTCTTGGAAATGAGGAGTGGCCGGTGGTAGAGGAATTCCAGACACAATTGCGTCATTGCTTTCAACAATATCAAGTCCTATCAGCGGTAATGTCACCATTGATAGGAAGGTGTTTCTAGCAATGGCTATTTAATAATGTTTCTCATTTGACTGCAAAAAAAGATCCAAAATTGAGAGAATAGAAAAATAAACGTTTTTGCAACACAAACAATGGTAGCGAAAAAAAATGAAACACCTTAAGGATGCCCTTAGCAAGCAAGAGTGTATCAACAACACGAAAATGTCTAGAAAACTCTGATTTATAACCACTTAGTTAGCGGGCTTGGAAGTTCAGTAACTCGTGAATCATCATGCCGTCAAATAAATTTCTCGTTTGTCTACTTTTTCTTAGGGCAGTATCTTATCATGTAGTATATATCTCTCTTTCTTTTATGTTTTTCAGATGAGCTTTCCAGAAAACTCAAACAGTGGGAGGTACAAGGTTATACTGCCAAATGTATCAAAATGACTAGTTCTCATAAAACACTCATTGTCCTAGTAAGTTTAGTAGTGTATAAATGTCTTTATTCAAAGAGTGAAGCATCAAAAGATAAGAGCAACAGAGTAAAAGAGAAAAAAAACGGGAAAAGAGTTGAGCAAGTGGATATGTCAAACGCAACGCAATTCATGATAACGTTTTATCCAACCGCTCATTAAAAAGCAAAAAAAGCCAAGTTAATGGACAAAAAAAGTACATCTTTTATTCAATATACATCCTTATTCAAGTGTCTGCTATTCATATACTTAGCAACAATCCTAAGCAAATTCACACAACCTGAAGCATACAAACAAAATTGAAAAATCAACAAATCATTATGGCATCAGCAGCACTAAGCGGGTGGGTAACCGAGCAAGACACAATTACTTAGATCTTGCTCTGACCTTCCGCCGCTTACGTTTCAAACGACGAACTCTCTTCTTTCTCCACTTATCTCTCATTAGTTAAGTGGGTTATATACTTTAAAGTAGTAAAAGACTATGGAGGAGAAGAGGAAAAAAAAAAATAGGAAACAGAAGTAGGAGTTTTAAATGACTTATATTTATATCGCGAAAGCACAGAGAGAGAGAGAGAAAAAAAAAGAAAAAAAAGGAGTGTCAGGAGATTTGGCAGGGAAATCAGTTTGAGCACACACGACAAGTGATGCGTGAAGAGCCCTGTAGAGAGGAAAATTCACGTGCCGGGGAGGAAGGGAGGACTCACTTGAACTGGTGATGGAGGAGGAGGGTAGGATTAATTAATATGACAATGACTTTCTCTCACCACCATCATAATTAATGACAGAGAGGTTTTTTGGCAACTCAAGACAAAAGTATCTATTGTCTATAACTAGCTACTCTAATTTGTTCTATAATTTTGTTTCCAACTTTGAAACTCTATCCAAGGCAATGTCACATATAGCATTGAATGCCTCTTTTCTTTCTAGTTCAATTTCATTTCTCTTGATTCGCATACGCATATCATCCATAATTTCGTCACGATTTCTTCCATTGACAAACACAACATATTTCAACCCAGGGAAAGTTTGTTCGTATTCATCGTTTAAATCTTGAAGTTTTTGTCTCATCTCTTTTGTACCAGCTAAATTTCTTTGTTCATGACTGGAATGTTCACTTAATTGATGATCTTTAGGCACACCTAATCGAGGATGTGCTGAGATTATTTTATTTACTACCGGGTTGATTCCCTTATGAGTTCGTGATTGAACAAACTCGCAAAAGCTGAGAAACGTTAAAAGTTCAGCTCGTACTAGTTCAATGAATTGTTGATATGTATTGAATGGCTTATTCTTGACAAAGATTGATTCATTAATTAGTGAGGTTAGTGAATCGCATGGCTCAAAAAGCTGGTCAAGTACTAGTTTCTTCTTCTCACTTAATGGTTGCGATTTGAATATTTCTATTGGAGGGAGATGCCCCATGGTGGACAAAACAAAGATTAATTGAGAGAGTAGTGAAGTATCTAAAGAGTAGCAGTTTAGTTAGGGTTCGGTTCCCATATAGTTGCAATCTCTAACCCCCTTCTCCACAATTTTCTATTTTTTTTTTTTAATTTCTCGGCTATCTGCGAAGATACCAGAAATATGCTCTTTTTCATTTTACTCCATACCGAAAATAAAATACAAACAAAATAGAGGTAGAAAGATTGGGGGGGGGGGGGGGGAAAAAAAAAGAAAAAGGGGGTGTGAAAAAGAGGGGGGGGGGGGGGGGGGGGAAACAACTGGTAAAGTGGGTTTCTATATTGCTAATATTACTAATCAGTAAAATGTTGAATGTTTCTCAAATCCTCCAACTTTTTCTTATTAGGACCACCTTTCTGAGCAATCAAAGGATGTCTCCATTGTTTGACATAACTGAATAAAACATCAGCTAGTTTGGTGGTACCATCATTACCGTCTCCCGCAATACCCAAGTCCTTGAATGTAGATGCAGTAGGATCAATTTTCTGGTCGATTACGTGTCTTTGCATTTGGTCAGGATTTGGTAACTTCCACCACACATATTGTTCGAATTGGGTAATAAACTTAGCCAATGGTAATGGTAAATTGTAGTCATAGAAACTATAGTTGAATGGGCCTGCTTGAGCATAGTTTTCAGTTATACCATGGATCATTTGTCTAATCTCTTGGTATGTCAATTTTTCAGGACCATACAACTCAAATGTCTTGCCCATTGTCGAATCATCATATGCTATTTTCTCCAATGCTCTCGCTACATCAAGCACATACACCGGGTAAATTTCCTTTTGGTTTCTGTTGGGAGTCCACATTTTAATCTTTGGTCCAAGATAATTCAACAAATTGTCCTCCCTGCCAAACATTTGAGCAGGTCTAACAATTGTAGCATCCGGGTAAATCTCTTTCACTTTTTGCTCGCCAATTCCCTTTGTTGCATAAAATACAGATTCGGAATTTGGGTTGGCATTGTATGAACTAATATGAATAAATCTGGGCACACCGGCATCTTTACTTGCACGAGCAATTCTTTCAGCTAAAGCAATATTCACATCAGCCATTGAGAAATTCTTTGTGTTGTAATCAGCACCGATACAGTTGATGACAATATCGGAATGAGCAACGGAATCCTCGATACTCTGCAAATTCCTAGCATCAATCTCAACAAAATTGACAACTCCCAAATCTCCTGCAACTTTAAGAAACCTCTTTTTCAAGTCGTCTCTATATGGCACAATTGTAGTAGTACCATGTCTTGCCAATTTTGAAACCAAATAACGCCCGAGAAACCCACTTGCTCCAAATACAGTTGCTGTGTATCCAGTTCTTGAAGAACGACCTCCTGGCCCCACAGATATATTAACTTTACCAGCAGGTGTTATATTAATATCCGACTCAAGCACCGACGTGTATACGGTTCTATACCTTATAGAGTTTAACCTGGGCAATAGCCTTACCTGCGTCCTCAACATTGGATATATTTAGTCTCTTTCTCTCTGTGTGTGTGGGTGTGTGTATGTAAAGGGCGGACAAGAATATATAACCTCAATGAAGTTGATGTTAATAAGTATAGTATGGGTTTTTTTCCCTATTGTATTCCATGGCTTATTTTTCAAGATCCTGGTTGGTTATAAAGTAATGTCGTAAATATGAACTTTGCGACAATGACACTATCTTGTTTTTTTTTCAGTGACACTATCGAGTAGAGCAAGATAGTGTTGTAACAAGCTACAAAGTATTGCTCCACTATCTCGCTCTGCTCGATATTGTCGTTTTTTGCTTGCTGGTTTTGTCTTTATACATTTGGTTCAATTTCAATTACTTCACTATAAATAGAAAAAATTCTTCCTATCTCCCCTTTATCTCACTTGCTCGATAGTGGAGCACACTAGCTGCCACCGACACTATCACACACATACTCTTTCTCTCTCTCTCTCTCTCTCTCTCATTCTTTCTTAATTTTTGCCCCGAGACTTTTGTGGGTGCACGGTTACCTCCTGTACTGGTTCTTTTTCTTAATATATATATATATATTTTTTTCTTAAATTCATTTCTAAAAATGTGTACATAAAATTCATTATAGAAAGTAATCGGGAGTTTTTCTAGTAACGGTTGGTTCACCTGGTCTAACCAGCGGATCGTATTGTAAGAATTGTCTATTATGTTGTTCGTCAACCTCCATAATAGCCGCTTGATTACCACATCGATAACAATAATTTGGTGCTGAAAATATGGTAACAACATTTTCCTGGTGGCTCCAACTAAATCCTTCCATAACCAACTGATGAGCTCTTGCAATTAAACTTAAATTATTTGTATGGTTGAACTGCTCAGATATATCTTGACCAAACGTGAATCCTGCACCTCTTGGCGATATACCCCACCCTCCTCTATCGTCTGGATCGGACCATAACAAATCGCACATGGGTCCTTCATGTGGCACTTCTTGAATTCTGTTCAATTCTCTAACTTGGTCAATAGTTTCAATCATAGGCGACAAGCCCCCATGAAGACAAAAAACCTTGTTATCCACCAAGGCAGTTATGGGGAAATAATCGAATAAATCAGTGAAAACTTTCCATACAGTAGCAGATCCGTACTTTCTTAAACATTCGTCATAAAAACCGTAAACTTGAGTTATTTGTCTTGATTCGTGGTTACCTCTTAAAATGGTGATTCTGTTGGGAAATCTCACCTTCATACAAACCAAATACGAAACAGTTTCGACTGAATAGTATCCACGATCAACATAATCGCCCATGAATAAATAGTTTGTATCAGGACACCGACCACCAATCTTGAACAATTCCATCAAGTCGTGAAACTGTCCATGAACATCACCGCATATTGTAACTGGCACAGAAACCGGCTGGACGTTTTCTTCCAATTGTAATACTTCGATAGCCATTTCACATAACTTCTTTACATCCTGCTCTGAGAGTGGCTCGCATTTGGACAATTTCTCAATCCATTGGTCCAATTGGTTTATAGATTGTGTGTCTAGTGACGGTTGTGTTTGCTTCGTGTTGGTATTGTTGGTGTTGTTGTTGTTGTTGCTGTTGCTGCTGCTGCTGCTGTTGGTGTTGTTGGTGTTGTTGTTGGTCGTTGAAGTTTTACCACTTTTGATAGTTCGTTTATTGGGCATGGAAAAATCCATCGAGTCAAAATCATCTAACGAGATCTCGGCATCTTCCATTGGCACATCTCTATCTGAATCCATTTTTTTCCACTATAATCTGTGATTGAATCAGGAGGGGAGGCTGGTTGTACTGAACAAAAAAATGCAATATAAAAAAATTTATCAATGTTTGAAGTAAAGGATTGAAAAAAAAAAACCAAATTAAATCAATAAAAAAAAAAAAACGATAAAAGTGGTTGAGATAACTTGTGAATAGAAAATGAACTAGTGAAGATAAGAAGATAACGGACAATTAAAACACAGTTTTGGTAATAAAACACAATTTTGAGATGTTGGGGAAATGTTTGAAAGGTTGATATACTTTGAAAAGGTGGTCTTTAATTTGCTGTGTTTCTTCTCGAATGGCAAGTCTAACTTTTTTCCACTCGTTTTTTTTTTTTGGCATGTTTTTTGGCCTTTTTTTTTATGTAAAAGAAAAAGAAGTTGTTGAAGAAATTGCACTCGTTTTTTTCAAGTGGTTATCAATAGCGATAAGCGACACTATCTCGCTCTGCTCGATAGTGTGGCACACTAGCTGCCACTGACACTATCAAGGAGTAGAAGAAATAACGCAGAGGAAAGAATGCAGAAACTAAAGACAGATCCGGGAAGAAAGAAGCTATTTGGTAATGATCTTTAAAAACTTTTGAAACAAATCTTAATGTGAGAGGTGAAAGGTGAAAGGTGAGGTACAAGATACTATGTATGTATTTGGTGACCTTGTCTAATCGGTACATTTTTTCAATAATAGTAAACGTAAGCGTTAATTCTACTCTGAGTCAGCCTTTCATAAAAGCTCCTCGGTAATGCCACTACGATTTTTCTTTACACATGTGCTGTTGTTTTTATCTTGCATAGATATTATGTCACGTGATATAAAAGGGGAGCGAGTTTATGTACACACGACACTTGATAAACACTATTGAACAACACTATCGAACAACACTATCAAACAACACTATCGAACAACACTATCGAGCGACACTATCGAGCAACACTATCGAGCAACACTATCGAGCAGAGCGAGATAGTGTTGTAACAAGCTCCAAAGTGTTGCTCCACTATCGAACAACACAATCGAGCAGAGCGAGATAGTGTTGTAACAAGCTCCAAAGTGTTGCTCCACTATCCAGCGACACTATCTCGCTCTGCTCAATAGTGTTGTAACAAGCTACTGAGTGTTGCTCCTATCGAACAACACTATCTCGCTTTGCTCGGTAGTGTTGTAACAAGCTCTGCTCAATAGTGTCGCGGACAGACAGTTGGGGAACTTGTTGTAATCTTTAAATGGTTTTGTTCACCACAAACCGATACTGCCAATCTTTTTGTTTTCTTTTCTTTTTGATACATATACTTATTTTTGTTTGTATTGCCCCCTCTTGGTTGTTTTCATTTTCTCCTTTAGTTTGTTGCTTGTTGACATTTCCATCAAAAAAGAAAAAAAGAGTTGCAACAGTCAAGTCCCAACCTATTTGGAGACTTTTGTGACTATTTTGAGTTCAATTTTAACCGGCATTACAGCAACTGTATAACTACATACTTAAAGTTGAGCGGGGATAATAAATTCAACTTGTAAAGAACATGTTTTAAGCCATAGAAAAGCTGTTTTAAGCCATAGAAAATCTTTGTTTCCTCCCCTCCTTCAACAAAGGTAAACTTTGCAAATAAATGTTACACATATTTTTTTGCACCAATTTGACTTAAAGTGTAATTCAATCTCGTGTAAAAAAAGAAAAATATCTGTAATTAACCAAGATAATATATCTGTAATTAACCAAGATAATATATCTGTAATCCACCAAGATAATATAGGTGACTTACAGAGAGAAAAGAAAAAAATTCCAAGCGATTGGCTTTACACGGAGAATTTGGAAAACTATTTCTATAGCACCAATCAATTAATGACCAAGATATACCAAGTATCAAAGAAGAAATTGTATCTAGGGCAAGATTGTCATGCTATGGGAAAATATTTTATTTTATCTTCCTTTATATTTTATTTTATCTTCCTTTATATTTTTTTCTTTTGGTGTACTTCTTTTCTTCATGAATGACACTTTTTTGTGCTTTGATTGTTTTTTTTCTTTGGTTGCAGTCTCAAACGACCACAACACCACAGCAGTAGTTCTATCAATTGAAGGAATTTTTTTTTTTGACTAAATCAATTAAATAGATTTTTCGTATATTTCGTATTTTCGCTGTATTAGACTATTGTTGTTATAGACTTTTGCCGTTGCCGTTAGTCCTAATGCTGCTGCTGGTGGTGCTGTTACCGTTGCCGTGTAAAACTTGCATGTAATTACTGTCAGGTACGATCTATTTCTTCCACTTCTCTCCCGGAAGCTTTGGTAGTAAAGAGAAATATTTTACAAGAATCATATTTAATAAAGAATAAATAAAAACATCGGTAGTGATAAACTGGAGAAGAAATTTAGCTTTTTCAGAAGGAAAGAAAGAAAAGCGGAGTAGGTAGTAGTCTAATCAATAATCATGTCATTTATATATATTATATATATATATATATATATAATATCAAGGGCATGACTTGTTTTGACAATTGTCTGGGCAATGATTGACAGGAAAGTCAATCTCTTTCGTGCAAAGTTACATTTTTGTTATTTCTCATTTTTATTAAAATAGAATAAATAAAAAAAAAATACGAGTATCGCACAAAATCAAATTGCGGTTCCTAATTGGGAAGAACATATACAAAAAAACCATTCGGTAGCGATCTATTTTAGCGAAAACTAGAGTTTCAAATTGCTCTTATTCAATATAGCAAGCCTTTCAAAGAAAACAGGAAGTTTATTTGAAACTAGTAAGAAACCTGTTAACCCCAAATTGGATTGATGCAAAAAAGGATAATTAAGAAAGAATCTGCGGGTGTATTGCTTTCGTTAAAGGCTGAAATCGGCATCTTACAGAAAGCAACAAAGGAAACGGAACCACTTTAAAGGAAAGGGACAAAAATGAAAAAAAAATGTCTTAAAAGAGTTTCTTCTTCTTCACATAGCAAAATAATCAATATTGTGAAAAAACAATAGAAAGTAACAACAACAACAACATACAACAAGATACAACAACATACAACTCGGGACATATATTCACAGTATATAACATTGACGGTATATACACATTATTCACCACGTTTCTCCCCGAAATAATTTTTTCGTCTTTAAGGCTAGTTTTATTTGTTTTTCCTTCAACAACCAGCGGATGGAATTGTCTTTTGTTAACAATTTTCTCTATTAGTTAATTTATGTTTTTTCTATTGACTTATTGAGCGAGCATTTTGTTAGACAAGGAAAAAAAAAAAGAAAAGAGCTCTATATCGAGAGTTTCTAATTGATTGTTAATAATAAAGTTTATAATATCTTCAAGTTTATCTTGGTAAACGACTTGAGAAAAGAGTCAAGGGAGAAGAGAGAAGAGAGAAGAGAGAAGAGAGAAGAGAGAAGAGAGAAGAGAAGGAGCTTTGTTTTCCATTACTTGGCCATTCGTCTGGTATTTAATTTACTGAGAAGCAGAGAAAGAGAGAAGCAGAGAAGCAGAGAAGCAGAGAAAGAGAGAAAGAGAGAAAGAGAGAACCAGAGAACCAGAGAACCAGAGAACCGGAGATCCAGAGATCCAGAGAACCAGAGAACCAGAGAACCGGAGAACCGGAGATCCAGAGATCCAGAGAACCAGAGAAGCAGTGAAATAGAATATCAATAGTTGTATCATGACAAGAAATGATGAGTTTACAATGGACTCAACTATACTGCTATCTACCGTTTCATCACCAAAAGGCATAAAAAGAGATAGACCTCTAAGCTCATACACAGAGCATAGCATTGAACTGGAAGGTAACGAGGAAAACAACAGTCTAGATGAAAATAAATGTCTTTTGGATGAAGCAACTCCGTTCACAACTAAAACGCAAGCGCTTAATTCGTTTTCACGCAAACTTTTCTTACAAAAGCAAAAATCGCCTTCTTCACCCTCAATAGCTACTACCCCTACAAGGGCACCGCTTAGGACTTTATCATCTTCGGTTAAACAAAAAACTAAAGCGTTTACCAAATCAATGACGTCAGCTGTTTCCAAATCGTCGCAAAATTTTTTCTTTACAAATTTGAGCATGTCTTCTAAAGTCATTGAGTCTGGAACCGATGGAAAGTGTAATGACGAAAGAGAAGAAGAAGAAGAGGAGGAGGAGGAGGAAAAGGAGAAGCAGGAAGAAGAAGAAGATACGGATGAGGATGCGGATGCGGATGATGGTGACGATGGTTGCGATGACACTTTTGAAACTATCAATGTTGAATTTTCAATGCAACGTGAATCTAGCCATCAAGGAAAGGAACAAAAGTTTCAGTCACAAAATGGAAATTTCCTACCTACTTCACCTAGTTCACCTACATTGACTCGACTCTCCTCACAAGCTCATTCAAAAGCAAACATGAGAAGATTCCATTCCCTTTGTGAAATACAACAAGATTTCGACAGCTTTTTATTAAAAGAGGACAACTCACATTTGGGGCATTCTACCATAGAGACGTTTCCACTGGGAAGTGATATACTACCTCGTATAAACGAAGATCAATTGTACAAGATTCTTTGTGGCGAGCATCATGAAGAATTTGACGACTTTATCATCATTGATTGTCGATTCGATTACGAATTCGAAGGTGGGCACATTGTAAATGCATTGAACATCTCAACAAAGGAATCCCTAGAGGAGAAATTTATTAAAAATGTGAAAAAGGATGATAAGAAAAGGCTAATCATATTTCATTGCGAGTTCAGTGTTTTTCGTGGTCCATTAATGGCTAAACATTTAAGAAAATGTGATCGAATGATGAATCGAACATCATATCCTTACTTGTCATATCCCGATATAGTCGTACTCGACGGCGGGTACAAGAATTTTTTTACAAAATATAATGGATTATTTTGTGACCCGTGCAATTATGTCGAGATGAAAGACCTCAAACATAAACAAAAATGTGAATATCACCTCAACCGCGTAAGAAAGAATGATAAACTATTGATGAGAGCCAAGTCTTTTAATCAATTTGGCTTGGCTTCACAGCTGGTACTGGATTTTTGGACCACCAGTGATGAAGCGAAATCATCCTTGGGAAACAGTGATTCCAAATTATCAAGCAAGCGTCAAAAATCGAATTCCAAAGTTAAAACTTCACCATTCAACTCAGATTTGCAAACAAAATTAACAAGAGCTAATACATTTTCATTTGATCAACTGTTTTTCAGAAATGGAATATCCTCCTCATCATCACCCTTGAGCTCCCCCTTATTATCTAATTTCCCACAAAACAGGAGCGATGACGTGACGCAGCCAAACAAATTTAGCACATTTCATCCACCATCCACTTCATTTCGTCAGCAACCATCGCCCCTACCACCATTGCCACCACTACCACCACTACCACAACAACTACCACAACAACCACAACAACAAAATTTCCTTTATCAGCATAGAAAATCGTATTCATCCACTCTTTCCTCATCAACAGTCTCCATATCTTCATCTTGCATATCATCATTGCATTCAACTAACTCAACAGATAGTTTATATGAAACACCATCCTTATATACCTTGGACAACATAAACTCTCCATCATTGACATCAATGTCCGATTATTTTGAAACGAAAAAGCCAAACTTTTCAATCTTACGACCAATGGCTAAAAAACCAATAAGCTCATTACCACTAGTACCTTCAACAACAATAGCAACAACAGCTCATCAATTTCAATTTCCTATAAAAAGACCTCCAATTAATAACATTCCTTCTAATTTCACATCACCTGTCATATCTTCACCTTTGTCAGTTACAGAGACTCCTCGAAGCTCATCAAAATTGAGCTTGATTGATCCTATTAATGATACACCTGTGGATTTCTCAATTCCGGCTAAATACCAAGGGCACAAAAGATCTAGCAGTTTAATCAATAGTGGTGGCACTTTTGGCAGTGTGTCTTTAGTTGATGAAATTGACGAGGTCGACGAAGAAGACGGGTAAGAGACGATTGTTTTTTGAAGGTAAAAATTATCTATAATTTAACGTAGACCAATTG
The DNA here is from genome assembly GCF_023343755.2 of Lodderomyces oxycetoniae. NCBI lineage: Eukaryota > Fungi > Ascomycota > Pichiomycetes > Serinales > Debaryomycetaceae > Lodderomyces > Lodderomyces oxycetoniae. Next base: position 107,315 of record NW_026055485.1, on the reverse strand, counting down.
CATATATATATACACACGCATATATAAACAGATACATCTTGTAATACTTTCCTTTTTTTTTGATTGTAGCATTTGCCATACTTCTCTCATGATGACTTTTTGTGAAACAATATATTACCAGGCATAGGAATTGGCGACAACTTGATGTATGAGTTATAAGGAGTAGCAACACCCGCAAAAGCATTCCACCATCCTGTGACTGCGGTAATGACGCCAAATACACCACCAGCACGGACAACACCAACATGACCACTTAAATTTCCCGCTGCAAGTAATAAAAACATCATAAATAAAGTGCCAAAAAGGGTGCAGAATGCAACTGTAGCCTTCAATGTTAACAAAAACATCATAAATGTGAATAAGGCCCAACCTAGTAGGAAGAACCCTACTGCATTATTGAGCTCATCAGTCTCCTTATATGATTTCATGATTCCAAAACTATCAACAAATATAACACCATAAGATAACCAAAATGCACCATACGAAGTCAATGCCGTGCAAGCAAACGTGTTTCCTGTAAAAAACTCGCCACACCCTGAGAGAAATTGCACAGCACCTCCATAGAAACAAGCTAGCGAAACAGCCACGTTGGGCACTTTAATACCCATGGCTTGTGCGTTAAATAATGATAAAACAAATGTCGATAGCGCGAATGCCACTAAGCCTACTGGTGCAGGGTTAATATTGATGGAAGGATACGGTGCTGGCCCTGGGTTTAAAGTACCACCAAATGCAGCCATTAGTTCATGTCTGTAGTACTTGTGATTGTCTATAATAACAAATTCCCCACCGTCGCCAGTAATTTCGATTTTACCCCTTTTGATATCGGGCTCTTCGATCGAAGAGCCCTTAGATTCAAGATGATCTTCTGAATCGCGGTTTTCCATTATAGCTTCAAAGTCAAAGACCAACTACATATTGGGCCCCCCCAAAAAAACTGATATAGGACCTTCTCTCCAATTATATATATTTATCTGAGCCATTTTCTAAGCCTGCAGGTTTTCTTTTTTGTGGGGAAAAAGCGCCTAATGCATCCTTGATATAATTAAAACCTTCTCAACAACGACTCCAACCAAATCTTTTAACATAACTCCTCCTCGTTCCGGTATATGTTAAAAATAGGCCCATGCATGAGAAATATGTCACCCCAAAGCTGTGGCCCCAAAAATACCAACCGTGAAATGCCACCCCAAAGCCGTGGCCTCAAGAATACCAACCGTGAAATGCCGCCCCAAAGCAGTGGCCCCAAAAATACCAACCGCGAAATACTACTCCGAAACTTCCATTTTGTAGCGCCCAATTTTCCCATCGGGGTTGAGATTATCATACGATCAAGACTTCATCTGCACAATTTAAAAAAAAAAAAAAGAAAAAGAAAAAAAGAAAGCATATCTTGAAAGAAAAGAACACACTTTGAAACATACCTTCCCAGTAATAGAATCTTCGGTATTCGGAGTTTTTGGGGAAAGAAAAAAAAAAAATCAAGAATTATGATAGAAGGAACACTTGTAGAAGCGATGTGCCGTGAACCGTAAAACCGTGATCATATGAATTTTTTTGGCATATTCTCATTAAAGCTTCTGCGGGTATATCGCCTCAAAATCTTTTTGATACACTTGGTTAGACAATAAACATTGTTTGAATGATACGTCATGAGTATATAGCTTCACAAAAAATTCGGTAGCACCCCGCACAGTTTTACAATAAGAGTATACAATAGTATACAATAAGAGTGTCACAATGTGAGAACACAAGTAGAGTATCTTTGATTACTCAATTTTAGGTCTAATTTACTTTTACATTGTAGTTTTCGCTTTTTTCTCCACTATCAACACTATCGAGCAGAGCGAGATAGTGTTGAAACATAGCAGCAACATCATCAACACTATCGAGCAGAGCGAGATAGTGGAGCAGCAACACCTTTTCCACTATCAACACTATCGAGCAGATTTAAGCTCATTCTGTTCGGTTCTAGCTGTCTATCCTCTATTTCTCGCTCTGCTCGATAGTGGAGCAGCACACTAGCTGTCACCGACACTATTAATCAATGTTTCCAATTGCTGTTTGAATTTACCCTTTTCTTTTCTACACACTACACACTACACACTTCACACTACACACTACACACTACACACTACACACTACACACTACACATTACACACTACATACTAATCTCTGTTTATTACTCACTATACACTACTGCTCTTCTCTACTGCTCCTCAATTTATGTCTATCCTCTATTTATGTCTATCCTCTATTTATATATTCTTGTTCTTAATATCGGAATATAGATTTGTGGAATGCTTGATGTTCTCCCACAATATAACTTATTCGCAGATTGTAAAACTGGCGATAAGGCAAACAAATATGGCAAAGTTTTCTCCTATTAAACTTAAAGTGTAGTACTGGTCCTGACCAGCTGACTTATCTTGTCATGAGGAGATTATCTCTCTGATTGAGATATAGAGAATATATCCTTATTGCTGACATTCAACTTGGACAGTTTAAGGGTAACACTATCGAGCAGAGCGAGATAGTGGAGCACACTAGCTGCCACCGACTCTTGCCCTTTTGTATTTGATTTTTTTGCTAAAATGATGAAAGTTCAGTAACAACAACAGTAACAGAGCTGTCCATTAAGCAATGGCCAGAGACCATCTAGTCTTTAATCTCTTCAATGTTCTACTTTAATCTCTTCAATGTTCTACTTTAATCTCTTCAATATTCTACTTTAATCTCTTCAATATTTTAGTTTCTTTTACTCTTTCAAATTGAGCAAAGCGAGATAGCGGAGCAACACTTGGTACCTTGATACCTTTGCACCCCCGGCTCCGCTAGTCTCTCATTAAGCTTATCACTCAACCAGTTGATCAAATGACACCCGCTTTTTCAAAGAGCATAGAGCAAGCAAATTGCACTTTTTTTCATTAGACAAAACTGCTACATCGGATACTATCTACTAGCAGAGCCAAAAGAGACGCTAGTAACTACTCTATATAGTCTAATCTCGCTTTCAACTAGCGTTGCCCCAGGCACCACTAGTCTTCTCTACTTTACCCTTTCCTTTAATTTTCTCTACTCTACTCTCTCCTTTAACCTTCTCTCCTCTAATCTCCCCTACTCTAAACCCCCCTACTCTAACACTCTCCTCTAATTCCCCCTACTATAACTCTCTCCTCTCTCTTTTAGTCTCTAGTCTCTTCCGCATTTGTGGCTCCTCCAGTTGAGCTTTTGTCGATCAAGAGGGAAAAAAAATTTCGTTATACTTTAATCGGGTATTTGAAAGCTCTCCCAATTAGCACAGTATCTTCAAATGTGGGTCTCGAAAGTGACCGTTTACTCCAGCATAATACGTAACGATGCAGGCTCCTGATCAAGGCCAACAGCTTCAGAAATTTACCGCTGTCAATGTATACAATTTTCTCCACGATGAAGAGCAGCAGCAGCAGCAACAGCAGCAGCATAACCAGCATAACCACCATCAACAGGATAATACAAAACAGCCAATACCGAAACTAACAAATAAGCATACCACATTAAAACACTTGAATCCAAAGAGAAAGAAGCGAGTTATTACAAGTAGAGCCTGTGATGCTTGTGCTATAAGGAAAGTAAAATGTGACCCAAATACACCTTGCACCCATTGTGTTACCAATGGACTATCTTGTACCAGAAATAGAGAACGAAAAAAATCGGGCCCAAAGACTTTAACCAAAAAGACATTGGATTCGATAAATAACTTGAGTGAAGTTATTGATTTTAATGCTCAGCAGCATAATGCGGGGAATACCTTCACATCAATGCTGCGACCAATGTCAAGAACATACACTTCGCCGAGCCCTGGCCTTATAGAAGATGATTCTAACCATACATCGAGTAATGGATACGTTTCAACGACATCAATAGCTCAGTCACAGTCACAGATATCTGCCACAACAAGTATAAACTCAACAAACCATCATTTGCATTCAGGAGACGCAACTGACATCCACTCTAATGCTGCTGCACTTCCCGGTTTTCAGCAGAGGCTACCGCTACCATCTGCAACATCGGTAGATGATTACTTAGTGACACCATACCACTTGATTGAAAATATTAAGCTAATTGGAGACGAGCCAGCTATATATGAGCTTGTTAGACCACTCACTGTCCACTCTATAGTGGCAAACCATCAAAAACTTGTTGACTTTTTATTGGCAAACTATCCAAACACGTCCACACCTTCTGGGAATCTGCATTTTCAAGAAATTAATTTGATCGCACATCATGAGGATTCATTATACATAAGCACCTTGTTGATTATCCTAACTTTGAACCAAATTGTAGCAGAGATATTGATCAAGTTAAAGAAGCAAAAGTTTAAGGATTTCTTACGTTATCCAAAGAAATTCTTGATGTTTCGACCTTTCAAGAACTTTAAAAATTTGTGCCATTTCAAGGTATTGGAAATAATCACTTTAATTGAAAAAAACTTTATTGTGCCCCCAATTATACCTAGAAGACGAGCAACTACCCTTAACGGGGACAATACCAATTTGTCCACCCATTGGAACCAATATCAAGTTTACTACAATTTATCGTTGTCCAATATGCACTTGTGTAACTACTATCACATTTTGAACTTAACAAACACGCTAAACCCAACAAGCTCCATGGAAAACTCATACGGAAACGAGGCTCAGGAGCATCAAAAGATTATTTACTTACATCGCGCAATAACCTTTTTTCAATTGATTAATTTGAGAGAGGACGACTCTTTGGTTCCATTTCGAGAGTTGTATGATTTGTTGTACTCATCCGAAAGGTACTATATTGTTTACAGCTCTTTCAACTATAACATCAATATAATAAGAAACAATGACATTGTGTTGCGACTAAAATCGGGTAAGTTTGAAGGACTCGGGTATCTACATTTTTTGATGAGGATAGTCGACGATTACAACATGATAGATGTACTATGTCGAAAATCCAACTTCAATGCTGTCATAGATTTTGATAAACCTCAAACTGGGTACTACCAATTGAAAGCAACTATATTTTCTTTGCAACCCACTGAATCATTGCATGAGCTACTTCGCGATATTTTACTCTTTAAAATTTTATTGATCAAGCCGTTGGATTTTGAGCAGAGCAAAATTGAGATTATCAATATTGTAAACTCTTTATGTAACCTGTTGGAGAGAGCCGATTCCGATGTGTTCAAGGTGCAACTTTCGAATTATCAATTGCTTCAGCCCTTGTTGCATGTTCTCAAGATTTTCCTTGAGATTAAGCAAGTGGAGGTAAGACTTCATATTCCTATAAATTTCCAGGACCAGGAGTTACTAATAAGGTATAGTGAGCTTTTGGTTTTGCATTTCCCATTCTTCAACAATATCAATAAACTCATAAGGGCTCATAAAATATTGAATAGCTTATTTTTGATTTTAAGCGATGCCAAAAAGGATGAGAATATGCTTCAAGATATATCTCAACAATCCAACACGCCAATTCAGGCGCAGCAAAGTCAAACAGATAATGCACCCCCCACGACCATCAACAACGACAACGATGACAACAACGACAACAACACATCAATGGTACCCCCCTTACATACAGGAATTACACCTACTCACGATCAATTCCCAAGTTTCACTAATTTGTCTCGCATTCAACTGCAACAACGTATTGCATCTCAAATTAATATCAGTGAACTATTACGAGTTTTTGACGATTCCAAATTAGAAAGCTCTGAGAAGGGCGTAGTACACCCAGTAGCGACTCTACAATATAAAGCTGATGACGAGGAAGAAGACGGGGAGGAAGACGGGGAGGAAGACGAGAAAGAGCAAGAGCAAGAATTTTTCAGCATTGTGCCCAAGCATGAGCACGGTCACAAGTTTGCAAATACACGCATGCCACAAAATAATGAACATACGCCTTCTCCAGCAAGTCAAACAATCAATTATCACAAAAATCCAAATTTGTCAATTAGCGAAAGTACAAAGAGCTTTTTATCGTTGCTAAATGCAGCTACTTTTGCTGAGACCAGTCAACAATTCGAAGTTTCTGGTACTGGAACCGGTATTGACACTAGCACTGGTACTGGTACTGGTACTGGTGCTGGTGCTGGTGCTGGTACTGGTGCTGGTACTGACACTGACAACACGGCGACTAACGACACCAACCTTTTTACTTCAAGTGCCATTGCAGTCAGTGCAGGCAGAAATAATATGACTAATCCTAGCTTTCTCAATTTATTCCAGTTTAATAATACACCTTCCAACTCATGAGTGGTAAAAATCTAGAGTGAAAAGAAACAAAAGAATGAAAGAAAACAAAGAAATAATGAAAATCAATCGGATGAAGATGTTCTTTCTTATCTATCAAAAGTTGAAGGTTTTAAATCTTCTTTTTAAAACTCCGTAAATGTACAAAAGTTTTCTTCTCTTTTCTTATTGCATAAAATTGGCTATGTGGGAATCATAAAGTAAGTTCTCTCTACCACCCGGGAAGCTATGGCAAACTGTCCAAGTACTGGCTTAAATCTTTATATTTGTGCCCAAAGGAAGTTTCTGCTAAAACAAAAGTAGAATTAGCCTCTTCATCACTTGAAGAATCATTCTGATTTATTTCATTTTCAGCGGTCAGTACTGCTATCCCGGGTATAGTTTTGATTTCAATGGCGTGTTTTGAGATAATGTGATTGGAACGTATACTAATACTTTCGGAGTCGTCAGTTAGATATGCATTCAAATTCAAGGAACTTGAAGAGCTTGTAATTCGAGATAATCCATAGTCAAAACTACCCTTCCGCTCAGATATATAATTATTTGATGGTTTTTCCTTATTCGTTGTTGTCCCACCAATGAATAAAGAGGGCGGTTCCATCAAATCGAGCGCATCAGATCCCTTGCTACTCTCGTGTTTGTTTGTGGAAGCCAAGGATTTTATAGTTGGTTGTTCTGCTACCTTTGAATTTTTACTTTGTTGTGCTTCAAAAAATCGTCTGCTCGGGCTAAATACAGTACCAGACTGTGCAATATTAGTGGAAGGCGAACTTTCACCAATTACGGTAAAGAACTCGTTAACTGGTGTCAAAGATTGAACGCTGTTACTAGGTGTGACCACCGTTGGCGAAAGCGCCTTTGAATAAGAAGCAGATGACTTTTGTATTGGAGGACGAAATGGCAAGTTATCCTTAGTGGCGGTTTTGTTGTTTGTTATCAGCAGAAGGTTCAATGGCTGCGGCAAATGCTTGGGCTTTGGTTGTTTAGTGTTGTTGTTGTTGTTGTTGTTGTTGTTGTTGCTGCTGCTGCTGCTGTCGTTGTTGTTGTTGCTGAAATCTGAAAAGAGATTTATAGTAGGTGGCTCATCATCATCTTCTTCACTTTCAAGACTACCTAGAGACGACGAGTCATCCAAATATGAATCCAATAGGTCATCAACATGCTCCAAGTCGTTGTAATCTTTTGATACAATCAAGTGGACATTACTAGTTGCTGAAGGTGGACTTTTGGGCAATTGTGGTTTCACTGTGGTCTCTAATGAAGATTTGGTAAAGAATTTTCGTATTCGAGATGGCAACGATACGGTATTCTCAGTCTTTTGCAATTCATCCTTGCAATCTGCATTTTTGAAAACAGCCTTGTTAAAATTAAAAAATTTCTCCCTCTCGAGCTGGGTTAGGTCAAATGTAGTAAACGGGTGATTTTTGATTTGGTGTAATGTAATTCTCTCGTTGGGGTCCTTTTTTAGCATTAGTTTTACCAATTGTTTGAATTGAGCCAATTCTTCAATATCTTCCTCAGTCACCCTTGAAGTATGATTGATTCTTGGAAACTTTAGTTCAGTTTCAACTATATTTTTACATATATCAAACTCATTTATCCCAGTAAATGGTAAAGTGTTAAACATCAAACAATACATAGTCACCCCTAGGCTCCATATATCAATTCTATAATCGATTTTTATTTGATTAACCAGATGATTTTTGTTTGTGATTATTGACATTCGATTTCTAACAAACTGACATAACTCGGGGGCATAAAACGCAGGGGTCCCCATGATTTTTGCTAGTTCTTTTGAATCGTTTACATTATTTTCAAGAAGCAAACTCACACCAAAGTCAGATATTTTGATAATATTATTTTCGTCTATTAACAAATTCAGCGGTTTTAAATCGCGATGTATTATATGTTTGTAGTCATGCAAGTATTCCAAGCCATTCAAAATTTCCCTTAGGATTTTGTTCAAGTTTAACGGTTGTCGAAGCTTGTGCTTTGAGTATTTTTCATAGTAGTGGTTATAATGTTTCCAGTCGACTTCGCCATACTTGCAATACTCCAAAACCAACAATATCTTGTCGAATTTCAAATCGTCAATCACGGTATAAAGCTTTACAATATTTGGATGGTTGCACTGTTTCAATATTTCAATCTCCTTTTTGATCTTGCTTACGTTGCTAATGTATGATTTTGTAATTAGTTTTGCTTTATCGATGCGATTAATTGTTTTTATCGCAACAAACAGGCTATTGTTACAAGGAGATGAATTCAATGGCGAGGCCTTAAAAGTGGTCCCATTGATTGTTCCTTTTTCATAATTGACTACTTCACCTAAAAGCACCTTGCCGTACTGACCTCTTCCTATCTTTTTAATAATTCGGTATCTACCATTGATAATCTTCTTTCTTGTTTTTGGATCTATTTCAATCTCTAGTTTGGTACAATCCATACTTTCAAAATTTTCAACAGTCTGGTATAAAACACTAGCTTTAAGGCTCCCGTCATTTGCCAGAGCCCTGCGTCTGCCACTTGCCTGCCTCCTGGTAGACTTGGTAATGCACTTGTACCTATAAATGACTTATACTCGCTTAAAAAGGGTCACCTAAAGCGCTCCCCTTTTCAATCAGAAAAAAAAAAAATCAACACATGGTAGCGCTTCCATCCTCATCAATCTACATAGGTGAGTATTCAGAGAAGAAGAAGAATAGAATAGGGGGGGGGGGGGGGGGGAAAAANAGAATAGGTTGCTATTAGGTTCTGCTCCACTCGATAGACAGGGGGAAGAAGACAAGAGACATTGTGTCTAATTAAAAAAAAGGTTTTGTTTTCTGTGACTCATTTAGTTTCTTTATCCATCTCTTCGTTTTCTTCGTTCATCTCCTTAATGATCTTATCTTCCTCTTCTGTTAGACCCGTTATATCTGGGGGAATTTCATACATTTGCACCGAGGGAGCGTGGTTTAGGAATCGTATTTGTTCCATAATTTCCTGTTTGACACTTTCGAGGTACTTTCTACTATTTTTGTTATCCATTCTTCCTTCTAGTTGTGGATGTAACGAGAAATCGGGACCAAACCAATCATAAGTTGGTAAATAGTTTGGAATCTTGTGATCTAATGTGACATCGTTTAAAACGGAAGTTTCGTAGCACCATAACCTGCTCACATTTCTTGGGGTGTACCCACCACCGCCCAAAACTAGCATTGGAATTCCAAAGCTTTTAATAAAATTAACACATTCGCCATGTGCTCTGATATTCAAGTTGAAGCAGCCCAATCTATCGTAGCCCAAAGAGTCGGCCCCACACTGTTGCACTATACACGTTGGCTGAAACTTTGTGATGAGTGGTTCCATAATCAGCTTGAATAAGCGTACATAACTTTCATCATCGATTCCATCTCGCAAGGGGACATTTATTGCAAAATTGCGACCTTTGCCAATCCCAATTTCGTCAACCGAGCCTGTACCTGGGAAAAACTCTCCATTGTATTTGTGAAAACTCACAGTCATAACGCGGTCAGTCGTATAAAACGCCTCCTGCACTCCATCTCCATGATGTAGGTCAATATCAATATACATTACTCGTGGGTGGACTCGTAGTAGATTGATAATGCTCAAAACTATATCGTTGACATAACAAAACCCACTAGGCTCGAATTTTTTGGCATGGTGTAAACCACCAGACCAGTTGATGGCAATATCAGACATCCCACTAATCAACTTTCTCGTGGCATCTAACGATGCGCCTGCGTAAATCGCCAGGTAATCATACATTCCGTCGAATATGGGACAATCGTCACCAATATTGAACTGTGCCAAAGTCTGGTCATCTAAGGTCTTGCATGTTTCCGGAGTTATTGATTGTAAAAAATTTATATAGTCTTCGGAATGAAACTGTAGTAGCTCGTCTTTGGTGGCTTTCCTCGGAGTGTACAAATCCATCTTCTCGTAAAGTTTATACAGTATTACCAAATGATCAGTCAACATTAGCCTAAAAGGTTTCATAGGATGTAGTGCTCCATAATGATATCGACTCACTTCGGGATTATAGTGATATGAGACATTAACCGTTGATGTTTTATTAGGATGATATAAGGGTATATGGTTTTCAGTCACTTTATCCACAGTAAATGTATCCGTAACACTAGTCAAAACCGTCATATCTCACCTCTACACACCCTTCTATCCAACAAACTACAACAAACGACAACAAAGCCAGCCTTCTTTATGATGACAATGGACCTTTCCAATATCGATGGCCGAGGAGAGGGAGGAGGGTTGAAAAATTCAGTGTCGCGAAATTTCGCGATACTGAAAAATTTCGACAAAAAACGACAAATCCATTTCGCCACTTTTCAAAGCCAACAACCGATTGGGTTTATAGAAGGATTGATTCAAGTGGTGGTGCTCTTTTATACACGGATACACATTATATCTTTCCCACATTGGTATGTCGAGTTCTGCTGGTTTCGATAGACACATTACTATTTTTTCACCCGAGGGGCGTCTATACCAAGTTGAGTATGCTTTTAAAGCGATCAATTCATCGAATATCACATCGTTGGGAGTTACTGGTCAAGATTCGGCAGTTATTATATCACAGCGCAAAATCCCTGATAAGTTGTTAGATGCAAAGACGATTTCGTATATCTTCAAGATAACCCCAAGTATAGGCATGGTTGCCACCGGGTCGATTGCTGATGCCAGAGCACAAGCAATGAGAGCAAGAAGTGAAGCAACGGAATTTAGATACAAATATGGTTACGAAATGCCAGTAGAGGGTTTGAGTAAAAGAATGGCCAATATCTCACAATTGTATACTCAAAGAGCCTATATGAGACCATTGGGTGTTGCATTGACCTTTGTACAAGTTGATTTTGAAGATGAAGGTAGAGGGCCTCAGGTTTTCAAATGTGATCCTGCAGGGTACTACACAAAGATGAAGGCAGTTGCAACGGGTCCTAAACAGCAAGAAGCAACCACGTATTTGGAAAAGAAGTTCAAAAAAATGGACGTGGTAAAGGGCGATTGGAAAGAAACCGTTGAATTTGCAATTATTGCATTGAGCTCAGTATTGGGGACTGATTTTCGAAAAAATGATATTGAGATTGGTGTTGCCACAGAAGGAGAGTTTAGAATCTTGAGTCCCGACGAAATAGATGAGAGACTCGTTTCAATTGCAGAGCAAGATTAAAAATTATATATATATAAATACAAACATACGTCTACTTTTACTTTTTTTTACTTCTTTACTTCTTTACTTCTTTACTTCTTTACTTCTTTACTTCTTTACTTCTTTGCTTCTTTGCTTCTTTACTTCTATTCTTCTTTGCTTCTTTACTTCTTTTTCACTTCTTTTCTTTTTATTCTACCAGATATATGGAATGAACATGTAAGGACACGCTTCCAAATACTTATCCCAGTCTTTTCCGTACTTTTTCTCGCATTTTCTTTGATCTCTATATGCTCTGTGAATCAATACGATTAAAAAGAATAAGGGGAAAAACCATGGAAGTAACGAAGCTCCACCGCACATCAAGGCCCATGTTAATGTTTGAATATAATCAGCAGTGTAATGCATCTTTCTAGCATATACATACCAACCATCAGTCAACAAAACAGATCCGTTTTCGCACTTGATATATTTTGGATTGACTATATCAGAATATGGCAAATATGGGAAAGTTTTGCGCAAGCCACCGATTCCAGCCATGGTTCTTCTAAAACTATTCTTTTGACGATTACCCGTGTCGAAAAAATAGTATGCCACTGTAATTAAAATAAATAAAAACACATTGTAAGCCGTTGACCAATTATACTCGCTTCTGTCATGGTAAGCGAGGTACAAGGTACACTGGCAATAAGTGAATGGAACACCGGCAATATTCCAAAACAACAACATGAATCCAAACTTTTCGTAAGCCATATCCCAAGTGGGCACAATCAACTCTTCGCCTTTAGCACAAGCGTTTGCATAGAGCCAATGTGCATATAATAAGAATAATGCTTGGGTACTCACGCTGCCATCATTCTCATATTGTTTAAAACACAATCCCAAGCTCAAAAAGAATAAAATAAACCAAGGTATACGAACCTCGAAAAACATTTTCAAGTCGAGGTATTTACCTATTCTCGGATTCAACGGAGCCCCAACAAACATGTCGTAAATATGATTTCCTGTCATTCTGTGATAATCACCAGTCTTTAAAAGACAAACAAGGTAAATCACAATCGATGCAACTATACCGTAAAATATAGCAACCGTCATGATCCTACCGAAATTATCCAACATATAGTAAATTGGTAAAATATCGGTAAAATGCAAAAAGAGGGCCAACACAATACTTGTATAAAATGACCAAATGGCATTACAAAAATAAGGCAATTGTTTACCTCCTAAATGGGTCAATGGTTGTCCCTTTGTCCAAACACCGGGCAAACTAAGATAAAAAATACCCTGCAATAATATAAACCCCGTGAAAAAGGACCAAGTTGCAAAAGTGGGCAACCCATTCAACTTGAATAATTCCCATATCAAGATCAAGAAATACCACCATGATTGACCTTCAGCAGGCCAGGCTAATTTTCCATAGTAAAATTCAGCACTTATCCACATATACCACATCAACAAGGGGAATCCAATAATCATTGCTAATGCCCCATATGGACCACCAAACTCCCATTCAATTTCATCCTTGGCAAGATAACCCTTGCGAACAACAGAGGTTGAGGTTGAGGTTGAGGTTGAGGTTGAGGTTGAGGTTGAGTTATCTGATTTTGAACTCTTCTTCATTTGAAAAGAACTGCCAAACTATGCAAGATAAAAACAAAAATTGGTTAAAAGCTGCAATGACTGAAATAGTGACAATAGTTGCGGCGTATATGAGCCCCCCACAACGATGATGTATCACCTCAAACGTCTTTTAAAAGAAATAATACAAGTAATATTTTTTTTTCTACTCTGCTTTGCTTTGCTTTGTATTTTTATTTTCCATTAGCCGAGACAAAGTTTATTTAACGAAAAGGAATACCAAAACCAAAATCATTAAACGAGGTGTAAACGGGGAGAAGATGAACAGGACTGGTTTGAGGAGAGATGAGAGGTGGAAGGGAGGGAGGGGGGGAGCTGGGAGGTCACACGGGCTTAATTATTCTTGGGGAAACAGGATAGGGCGACTAGCAATATGGGTTCAGGCAAATGAGCCGGATAAGATCTCTCTTTACACCATTTGCTTTATTGTATATTTAGTCTTGTTATCATGATATCACAAGAGTTAGTTACTTGTGTGTGTGTGTGTTTTTTTTTGTTTTTTTTTCATGAGAAGGAGATGAATTCCAACTCTAGAGACTCGTCATTCTCGGTATCTTCAATCTCTCCTTTATATCTATTTCTTTCCCATATTTTTCTTAATTTTTGTAGCTGATCTGATGCCATTAATGAGCTTCCATTGCCCAATTTAACCAATGCTCTATAATACAATTCTAATTTCTCGAAATCCTCTTCATTATTGCTTATTCTCAGACAGTGTCGAAATACTGTTTGTGCCATCATCGCTCTTGCATCAAATAAGGTTTTTGAAACGTAAAAATTATCCAGCTCAATATATATGTCGTCACTGGTGTTGTCACTGGTGTTGTCACTGTTGTTGTCACTGTCGTCGTGACTGTCGTCGTGACTAATATTCTTTGCCAGTTTCCTCTTGATGAAAAACATCGATAACATCACTTTCATTTTCAACTCTTTTAAAAGTGGATGGTGTTTGGGTAGTTTCAATAGTCCCTTAGTAGCAAACATCTTGAGACAAATGGCATCCACATGAAGTTGCTCACTCCAATCAAACCATGAATAATAAACCATTTGGTCCCCAACAAGTTCATGTCCATAACATGATGGCGGTAAACAAATCTTATCAAATTTATCGTATCGAGGATGACCAGGCGACGATTCGGGTATTTGGAAGTTTTCTTTACTTACACCTGGAACAATTTCATTCTGTTTAGCTTTATCAATAAGTGACATAATCCTGGCAATCCGATTTAATGAAATTTGGGCACTGTTGCCATTAGCTCTAACCAAGTCCAAAGATTTAGTAAATTCATCAATCAATTTAACCACATCAATGCTATATCCATTGAAAAGATTAAATTGGACGACATGTTGCTGCTGTTGCTGTTGCTGTTGCTGTTGCTGTTGCTGCTGCTGCTGTTGTTGTTGTTGTTGTTGTTGTTGTTGCTGCTGAGGCATGGTGAGTAAATTAATCCTGACCAATGCGTCATGATATTCTGCATTCTTTTCTCTATTGAAATACCCAGTTTGCATCCATAATCTACCCATATCTGAACAGTCCAATTCAGTGTCTGTTTTAATAATATCAGTAACCTCAGAAATATTCTTCTTCACATACTTCAAAGTTCCACCCAATGGGTCGTTCACCTCAGCGAGAGCTTCAATCGCAAAAAACCAAGTTTTTGCTAAAGCTAGTCCATTGGAAATGCACGCTGGTCTGTTGTTACACGATTTTGATGTTATCTTAGTATACTTCATCAAAAGATCTTTAACTCTACCTAGGTGGATTTTCCAAGAAGAAGCCTTATTCTGTTCGTTTGTAGTTTCATTGTTCTGGAAATAAGCCATTGCCGTAAAACTCGAGGTTAAAACCAAAACAGTTAGCAACAATTTTTCAATATCATTCGCCATGAGTCCGGTATTATTGTTATTGGTATTTGTACTTGCCTCACCATTCTCCTGAGAGAATGCCTCACTTAACAATTTCAAACAAAGAGAGGTATATTTTGCCCTATTTTGTTCATGGACCAACTTCCTTGTTTGAATGAACTGGAAAGTAGCACTACTCGATAACAACGAGGTTAACAAGTATGCACACCCTTGCAGATACCTCAATAGTATCCTCATAACATCATTGCTCTCTATACTCTGAGCAAAAGGATATACATGGAATGATAATTCCAGGTTAGTTAGTTTATTCAAATATGCCTCATGTGGTCCAGTCAAGTCAAAGCCCTTAAATGTGGAATCAATCAATTCCCTATTCGTCTTAATAACTTGTTCTTCATGTTGCGAATTATTCTGAGCATACAACAATTCCCCATCATATTCATCTGCAATATTCTGCCCCGTAGAGAAATCATTGTTTTGTAACCCATCCATGAAATGAGTATGATTTGAGCTTCGATAAACATGACCCATATCAAACATTTTAAAAGAATCATGGACTAGCAAGCTAGCATCATCGAATAAATTCCTGACGTCATCAGGAGCAACGTCCCCCCAATTCTCATCATTGAAAAAGTCAACCTCGGCAGCAGGTGACAAAACGTCGGCAATTTTATATTTCTTACACGCATGATGTCCATTGGCAGCAGCAGCAGTAGCAGCAGCCAGTGACTTCTCTTCTTCTTCTTCTTCTTCTTCTTCCGTTAAAGTACCATTTTCCATCGTTACCACTGTTGCTTCTTCTGGGGAACGTTGTTTCTGGTGGTTTATATTTGGATGCGCTCGTATAAAGTTAGGTGAAGACCGAATATCACTATTATTACCTTGGTAAAACCTATAACTCATCTGTTGCAGCAGCAGCAGCGGTTGCAGTTGAATATGTTGTTGAATCTGTTGTTGTTGTTGTTGCTGTTGTTGTTGTTGGAGCCGTAGTTGATGTTGTTGGGGTTGGGGACATAAAGGAGGGGATTGATGATGCAAAAGTGGTGTAGACTCTCGTCGTAAAAGTCCATTATTCATAGTACTCGGTAGTTGCAAAGCTAGATTCTTATTTTCTTTTAGTTTCTCTGTCTGTACATCAACCTCGACTCCTCGCATACCTTCCATTACAATCACATCTTGTCTTCCTCCTCCTCCTCCTTCTCCTCCTCCTCCCATCCCCATCCCCGTTCCCATTCCTAAAATCCCAATCATACCCCTATCCGGCTCATTAATAAACTTGAATTTCGGCTGAATATCAGCTGGATATACACAGCTCTTGTTTAATCGAGTACAGTTCAAACAATGTGGTTTGGCCTCATCACATTTGATTTTCCGACGCTTACATTCCTTACATCCTCCTCGACTGTATTTTCTTTTCTTAATCACCCTCTTGTTCCCATTTCTTGTAGCCGATGGCTGTGCCAATGGTGAACCCATCAATACCGCCGTTACACGATTATCTAGCTTAATTTTTCAGTAGTACAAGTTACGAATATAAAACTCCGGTTTCTTTTTTTTTTTTTTTTCATTCCTCTTCTCTTTCTGCATTCGGTATCAATTCCGCTTTCCTTAGAACGAGTTACTTCTTATTTTGATGTACATATGGATAATATATATATCTATGTATATATATATATATATATTTATTTAAAAGCAACAAAGTAGTCTCCCTTACAAGTTAGGTTTATCACCAATCAATTTGATAGCGGCATTGTTTATAGCAATAGTACCTCTATCAACAACATGAGTTTGGAAAATAACATTTTCGCCATCTTTCCATGCCAAAACTCTAAGTGTCTCACCAGGGAACACAATACCAGTAAATCTAGCTTTAATTTCATCAAACATACCAAATTTATCAATCAATGCCTTGGCACTCAAACCATATGTACACATACCATGCAAGATTGGTTTGGGGAATTTCGCACCCTTGGCAAAGTTGGGGTCAATGTGTAATGGGTTACGATCACCAGACAATCTGTACAATGCTGCTAAATCCTCTGAAACTAAAATGTCAACTTGGTAATCTGGTTCTCTCTTTGGTGCAGGCCATGGATTAGTAGCAAACGATCTTCTGTCTCCATAAGTTTTATTCTCAGCTTGACAGTTTCTGATGAAATAGGTTGCTTCATTAGAGTAAACTAACTCACCAGTCTTGTTATCAACAGACTTTGATCCGTGAACAATAACAACATTTGTGCCCTTTTGTGTAGTTTGCAAAGGTTCAAACGAGGTCTTGATTTCACCTTCAGTTGGTGGTGGCCACTGATGTACCTTGATATAGTGTTCTCCATGTAACAAAAACATTGGGTTGAAATTCTTCAAATATTTAGCAAATGAATTTTGCGACTTACCTGAATTGAATGTAATCAAATGACCAAAAGTTGGAATAACTTGGAAATCTGAATCGTTTTCATAGACATACTTCAATTGCTTAGTAGTAGCACCAAGGGCAATATTGTATAAGATAACATCTCTGTCATTAAATCTCCAAACTGGATCATCTTCTTCTTCGTCTTCGTCTTCTTCATCTTCCTCGTCACCTTCATCTTCCTCCTCCTCCTCTTCTTCTTCATCTCCACCAACAGCAGCCAAGATAGCCATGGATGATTCAGTAGTCGATTTGGGGTTCTCAGTATCACTGTCGAAATCGACAATATCTTGCAAGTGATCCCTGATGAACTCAACAGTAGTATCAGCTTCTTTGGAAACAGCACCTTTAGCTCTTTGCCATCTAGTGTTACCAATCCATCCACCACCGGCTTCAAAAGTTTCACCAGTGACTGGAACATTCTCGGAACCCAAAAACACCAATAATGGAGCAACTTGATCTGCATGGTACAAATTCTTATCTTCTTCTCTGAAAATAGTTAAAGTCATGGCAGTTTCAGCATGTGGAGCAACAATATTAACCTTGATGTTATTTCTAGAACCTTCAATAGCCAATGTCTTTGATAATCCCAATATAGCTGCTTTGGCTGACGAGTAGTTGGCTTGACCAAAATTACCATATATACCTGAAGTTGAAGTGATGTTAACAATTCTACCATACTTCTTTTCAGACATAATGGGGAAAGCCAATCGACACAAGTTAAAAGTTCCCAACAAATGAACGGCTTGAACTTGATCCCATTCCTCTTTAGTCATCTTGGCAAAGGATCTGTCTCTTAATATACCTGCATTATTGACCAAAACATCAATAGTACCATAGGCCTTCAAAGCAGTTTCAATAATTGCATCAGCCTCAGTTGCGACATTGTGTTTATCAGCAGTAGCTTCTCCACCTGCTGCTTTAATTTCATCAACCGTCTTTGTGGCATCTTTGAAATCATTAACAACAACTTTTGCACCATACTTGGCAAACCATTTAGCATACTCTTTACCTAATCCGGCACCAGCACCAGTAATCAAAACCACCCTGTCTTTCAAGGACACTGTTGGAGCACCCGATACATCGTTTGATGGCAATTCTCTTGCAGCCAGAGTCAATGAAGTATAATCATTAAGCATATTTGGATGTTGATTCTTCAACAACTCTGGCTTTTTTGAATCATCGTACTCCAAAATCTCATTAAATCTTTTAGCAACCAATTCTGGAGTAAAAGATTCATCTGGTTTCACAATGATACCTCCTGATCTTTCCCATCTGATTTGTGCATAAAAACCAGCGGCAACTTCGAAAATTTTACCCGTCAATTCTTCTTGAGAACTAGACAAGTACAAAACCAAGGGGGCCACTTTTTCTGGACCCAACTTCTCCAAAATTGGTGGTGGCAATATAGATTCGGTCATTCTTGATCTTGCCAATGGAGCAATTACATTAGCCAAGATATTATACTTGCCACCTTCTTTAGCCAAAGTTTCGGCAAAACCAATCAATCCCGATTTAGCTGCTGAATAATTTGTTTGTCCGAAATTACCATATAAACCAGCAGGCGACGAAGTATTAACAATTCTACCATAACGTTGTTTCTGGAAATATGGCCAAGCTGCTTTTGTAACAGCAAAAGCACCGTTTAAATGAACATCTAGAACCAATTTAAAATCGCGTTCAGTCATCTTCTTAATTGAGGCATCTCTCAATATACCTGCATTATTGATGATCACGTGAACAGTACCGAAATTTTTCACCGCGGTTTCAACAATCTTGTCTCCATCCAAAACATTGTTATAATCGGCAACTGCAATACCGCCATTTTTCTTAATTTCGTCAACAACAACATCAGCGGCTTTCGAGTTACCGCCTTGACCGTCTAAAGCACCACCCAAGTCATTTACAACAACCTTGGCACCTCTTTTGGCAAACTCAAGAGAATAGTATTTACCTAAACCACCACCTGCACCTGTG
Organism: Lodderomyces oxycetoniae; assembly: GCF_023343755.2. Classification (NCBI taxonomy): domain Eukaryota; kingdom Fungi; phylum Ascomycota; class Pichiomycetes; order Serinales; family Debaryomycetaceae; genus Lodderomyces; species Lodderomyces oxycetoniae. Next base: position 87,984 of record NW_026055485.1, on the reverse strand, counting down.
ATTATAACAACCTGACCTGTAAAATCAACCTTTGACATATTTCTTGAAAATTGATAAACTGTCCAATTGGCTTTCCTCTAACAAAAAAAAAAAAGGAAAAGAATTATTCAAGTATATGAGAGCTATAACTTGTCACACCAATACTGAAAAAAGTTACCTTACTGAAAAAAGTTACCTTGTCTTTCTTTGTAGAGAGAGACAAAAAAGATTGACTCTTGCTTATAAAGAAAAATTAAAAGGTGAAAGGGAGGTGGTTTTTATGTCAATTGCGGGTTGGCGCTATTATATATATACCCACAATTTTAACTAGTGACTAGGTGGGTCTTTTTTTTTTTTTATTAGTGCGCTTTTTTGCGGGGTGGAGACACTCCACTAAAAGGAAAAGATGGATAACGGAATTGACAAGGGAGAGTCGTGTAAATAGGGGTGAAAGAAACTAGGTAGGGGGAGAGAGAAACAACAAGGCGCTTGTGAATTGTTTTAGTGCGAATGGTGAAAAAATGATTTTAAGTTATACCGAGGAAGCAGAAAAAAGCTTAAACCTATCGACACTATCGACACTATCGACACTATCGACACTATCGAGCGAAGCGAGATAGTGGAGCAGCACGTAATAGCACTATCAACACTATCGACACTATCGACACTATCGACACTATCGACACTATCGACACTATCGACACTATCTCGCTTCGCTCGATAGTGAGGCACACTGACTACACCGGTGGTGGTACAGTGGTGTAATGGTGTGGTGATGGTGGTGATGGTGGTGATGGTGATGATGGTGGTGATGGTGATGATGGTGGTGTAGTAGTGGCAGTATAGGCATTGGTTCAATCATTATTGTCTAGCTTGTAGCATCTCGAAACATTTGACTTTACTAAGGGGGGGTGGATAATAAACTACTGACTTGTGGTTCCCCATTTGGTAGCGCTAAGGATTCTCAGGAATTCACCTCCCACCCCCCCCTTCCAATGCTTTTTTTTTTTTTTGCGAGCTCTCGGTTTAAAGGCTCTATCTCAATTGTTTGAGATTGTGTAACCGCAACCGAGCTAAAACAAGGCCATTGTGAGTATTCCAATGCAATACTTGGCAGCGGTAGTGCCAATGAGATAGCCAGTGTTGCTCCACTCGATAGTGTCGCTATACAATAGGTCAATATGTAACAACTTTTCATTTCTATAGATGCATAGTCCCTACTCACTGCTCACTACTCAATGCTCACTACTCACTACTCACTACTCACTACTCACTACTCACTACACACTAGTCTCTGCTCACTAGTCTCTTTTCTCTTTTCTCTACTTGCTACTCACTACTGTCGCTACTCTCTTCTCTGTTGCTCCACTAGCTCGCTTCGCTCCCAAGTGTCGCTTGTATAACTTTGCGCTACCGCTTGCAACTCGATACTTTTTCTATTTTTTTTTGCAGCAATAAGTAATAGCATAGCATAACATCTGAGAAATGATACATTGTAGCGAAAACTTGTAATGGATTTCAAACAGCTCCTTATTGGTAAGTTAGTTTCTTGTTAAATACAAACAAGCCAGTGTGTAAGGATACAGTAATGTCTCAGAATCCAAACAAGCCAGTGTGTAAGGATACAGTAATGTCTCAGAATACAAACAAGCCAGTGTGTAAGGATACAGTAATGTCTCAGAATCCAAACAAGCCAGTGTGTAAGGATACAGTAATGTCTCAGAATACAAACAAGCCAGTGTGTAAGGATACAGTTTGGTCACCCACTACAATAGAGATTGATTCTGAACAAGATTTTCACAAACTATTTACAATTGATCACGAGCAATTGAAAATCTTGGTAAAACAAAAATTGGGATACATCATCGATAAGGAAGAAGTCAATCTCTCTATAACGATTCCAATCAAATTGCCAACATTAACGTCAGCGCCTGCAAATGAAAATAATTTCCAAAACCTCCAATCAACATCACCAGTTCCACAAAATAATTTCCAAATCCAAGGTCTCAAAACCATTTTGAAAAAAACCTCACCAACAACTCAAATCACAATGGCATCTGGTTGCAACGAAAAGAAGAAAAAGCCAAAATGCATTTCAATCGTTACCGATGTCTCACTCATGCAAATCTCAGAAATCAAAGCAAATTCCAATCTCATTGAAAACAATGATTTTGAATCAACATATATCGATGGTGTACCTTCACTCCCTAATAATTCTTTCAATACTGAAAACACCCCTATAGTACCAATCGAAAAGAAATCTCCTGTTTTCAAAAGCGTTTTAAAGAAAACGTCACCTACTACTCAAGTAACCACAGCTGAGCAGGTCGCATCAGTAAATGCTTCCTCCTCCTCCTCCTCCTCCTCCTCCTCCTCCTCCTCCTCCTGTTCCAAAACCGCCATAACAACAACAAAGGTTGCAGAAAAATTAGCTACATTATTCACCGAGCCAGAAGTATCGAATCCAGAAGATTCAAAAAAAAGCGTAGTTTCATTATCATCATCATCATCATCATCAACAACAACAACAACACCGACCTCGATTCAATTCAATGATAATCTAACAAGATATTACCCATGTACAGAATCACTCAGCGCAGTTCCACTTTGTGATAGCCACTCTAAATTTTCCCCACGTGACAAACGAAAATCAATTGAAACCATATTGAGACATGTTAGGTCAAACTTATTGAGGGCATGGCTGACATTAAAGTCATATAAAAAATCATCAACATTATCAACAAATTCAGAGTTATTGTTCGATACAATAGGAATGGATCAAGAGGTGAAATATACATTGATGAACCCCGGCCCAAGTTATTTAAATTACGAAGCAAGTGCAGTAGGTGAAAGGAGTTATTCACAAGTAAAGTATAATGGACTATTAGGGTTTGGGTATGGCGATGAAAGTTTTGGATTTGATGGCGTAACTAAAGCAAATACTTTTGCTAATCAATGCTGTTGATATTAACCCTTTCTTTCTGATAAACCGTTCGTCACCTCCAATTGGAATCTCTTACAACAAATAAAACTGTTTACTATCATCAATATCTATTAAAAAACGTAAATGTCAAAAAATTATATAGTAATATAAATATAAAATATTAAAGTTGAAATGCTGAAAAACATAATAAAAAAAAAAAAAGGAAACTCAACAAAACTTTGTAAAAAAAAAAAATAAATAATAACAATCGCTGGAGTGAAGGTCAAAATGGGGATATATGAACATCTGGGGAAAAATGTTCATCGAGGAGGGGGGGATACTTTTGGGGAAAGTAGTGGTGGGGACGTCATATGGGAGAAAATGTTTGCTTATAAAATTTCTCTCTTTCTCTTTATATCAAAGTCTGTAATGTTCTTTTTTTTTGTATGCTTTTTTTTTTCTTTAAAAATATTTTTCACGTAGAAGAAAACTGGTAAAGGTGTGGGAACCTCCTTTAAAGAAACGACATTGGGGAAACATGTTGCTTCAAAAAGAAAAGAAAAACCCTGTTTTCATTAAACAAAACACCTTTGGTATAATGGGTAATGCAAATGGTAAAAACTTGTGACCAAGTGAGTGGGGGGGGTTTTTTTGATCACGTAGATTTTTCGTGTTGTGTAGATACTCTTTGCATCGACACGAGGAAATCTTCCAATGATCTAGAATCATGTCTTGGTTGAGGTTTTTTACCGTTACAGAAATTGTCAAATGCTTCAGATTGAGACATCAAGTAGTAAGCACCACCCATGACACAGAAAATACCAAATGACCAAACCCAAATACGCACAACGGTAACAATATCGGTCCAGTTTTGTGACCACCATCCGAATAATGTGAACATGGTAGCGATAACATCGACGATCAAAACAGCACCAGATAATTGCCATGATGGGATACTTGACCAGAAAGGACCTTGAGCTCTGGTAATGAAAATCAACCAGTTCTCAGTCAAGGAAATCTGCAAGAATAAAACACCATCCAAACCACCAAAGTTTTGGATAATACCACCCTTTGGTAAGAACATAGTAGTCAATGTAATCCAAGTACCAATAGCCAAGATCAAACCAAGGATAATGGACATACCCCATAATCTAGGAGTGTTCCATTTGACTGGTTTTGGATCATATGGAGCATTATCATAAGCAATAGCCAAAGTAGCAACATCGGCGAAAATGGCAATGAAGACAACCAAATCAATGTTTAAGGAATGATTCAAAATAGCAATCCATAAACCAAGGAAAACTTCCAAGTGCAATGACAAAGCAATACGGTAAACAACATATGAGTACATTCTGTGGAAAATTTGTCTAGATGTCTTCAAGGCATCAATAATTGCAGATAAACCAGGAGCAAGGAAAACGATATCAGCAGCAGATCTAGCAGCATCGGTGGCACCTTCAACGGCAATACCGGTATCTGCCTTCTTCAAAGATGGTGCATCATTGACACCATCACCAGTCATGGCAACAAGATATCCTCTAGATTGTAAAATTTCGACCGCATTATATTTATGTTGTGGGAACACTTCAGCGAAACCATCAGCGTTTTCAACGAAATCAGCAATTTCAGAACCAGCCATGTCACCGCCTCCAGAAAGACCCAATCTGTCAGCATCGTAAATGTTAGTACCCAAACCTAATTGACGACATGTTTCCTTAGCAATACCAACGGCATCACCAGTTAACATCTTAACTCTCAAACCTAATCTTCTAGCTTCATTAACAGTTGCAGCAGTATCATCTCTTGGAGGATCCATACATGGCATGATACCCAAAATTTCCCAGTGACCTTCACCTCTCTTTCTTGCAACACCCAAAGATCTGAAACCTCTAGAAGCAAATTCAGCAACAGTGTTTTGGTAATTTTCGTGAATATCTTCGGGGATAGGGTGGTCATCTTCAACAGTCTTCAAGACGAATAATGGAGCACCTTTAACACAAATAATTCTTTCACCTTCAGGGGACTCAACAATAGCAGTAACTTTTTTGGAAACAGGGTCGAATGGCTGGAACTCAATAACTTTGTACTTTGGCAATGCTGCTTTAGCTCTTGGGTAGTTGATCAAAGATTTCAAGAATGCTTTATCAATGGCATCCAAACCCTTCTTTTTTCTTGAAGCTGCCAAACAAGCAGTCAACATCAAGTCATCTGGTTCAACACCTTCAACGGTATATGGTTCGTGCAAAGACAATTTGTTTTTGGTCAAAGTACCAGTTTTATCTGAACACAAAATCTCGACACCAGCCAAAGATTCAATAGCGGACAATTTTTGGACAATAGCTTGCTTTTTAGCCAAGTAAGCAGCACCGACAGCCATAGTTGTGGTAACAACAGCTGGCAAACCAACAGGAACACCAATAATGGTGATAGCCAAAGTATATCTCAAAATTGGAACAATTCTGACTGTTCTGTAGAAACAAGCACACCAAACAACCAACAAGGTAATGATAACGAAAACCAACAAAGTTGTACCAATACCGTTCAAGACTTCAGTAAAGTGACCAGTACCAGAAGAAGCCTTGTTAACCAAGGCAGCAGCTCTACCAACAAAAGTGTTATCACCAGTAGCAGTAACAATCATAAATGCTTCACCAGTCTTAACAGTAGAAGAAGAGTAACAGTTATCGCCGTGTCTCTTGTCAACAGCAAGCGATTCACCAGTAATAGCTGATTGATCAACTTGCAATAAGCAATCTTCGGAAACAATTCTTCCATCAGTTGGGATAACGGTACCATCTTCCAATTGCAAGATATCACCAGGAACAACTTCATTTGCAGGGATTTCAACCAATTGACCATTTCTAACAACCAAGGCAGTGTTTGCCAAAGTCTTTTTCAATTCGTCAACAATCGAACCAGCTTGGTATTCTTGGATAAAACCAACAAAAGCATTCAATAACAACAAACCACAAATGACACCGAAATCGACCCAATCTTCCAAACCAGCGGCCAAGACAGCAGCGGCTTCCATAACGAATTGAATTGGACCAACAAAGAACATGGCGAATTTAACAACTAAATTTTCATTTTCTTCAGCCATCTGATTCAAACCATATCTTTTTCTTCTCTTGTGGACTTCGTCGTCGGATAAACCTGTTCTTGGATCTGTTTGTAACAATTCTTCAGGAACGGCTTTAAATGAAGCATTCTCATCGTGCTCTTCCTCTTCTTCATCTCCAGCACCGGGGTTGGATTGTAAATCCAAAACTAATTGATCAATGTCCTCGTCATCGTCGTCAGAGACATTCTTGTCAATTTTTTCATTAGTAGGTTGAGTAGCACTCATCTTGAACAAACAAACCTGTGTGTTGGCCTATCTTCTTTCTCCAAAAAAGTCTCTTGCGATGAGGTTTAATAAAAAGAATGGTATCAAATCAAAGTGAGAACCAAAGTGAAAAAAAAAAATTAGAGACGTTTGGGGGGGGGAGGAAAAAACCGTGAAAAAAAAAAGAAAACTAAAACAACGCCTTTTCAAGCAATTTCAAGCAAGAAGAATCAAGCAAAAAGGAAAAAGAAGTAAATTGTAATTGTAGAAAATTAATTGGGAATTCAAGATTGGTTTTATAAGGTACGGGAAAAAAGTGCGGCCTTTTTTATGGGTACAGAATAAAGTCAAAAAGAAAATAAAAACTTTGAACAATGGAAAGATAGTGGGAAAGCAAAAGAGGAAATGAGGAAATGAGGAAATGAGGAAAAATTTTGTTTTGTAGGTGGGGGGGGAGAGAGAAGAGAAGGAAGGAAAAAGAGGGAAAGAACGGGACGGCGAAGACGACGGACGAAAGCCAAAAGAAATGAGATATCCAAAAGAAATGCAGCTTGCCAATTCGATTTAGTAATGATACTGGTAAGATTCTGCCCAATGAAAAATCTTGTAGCACTGAAAAATTACACTCTTTCAGGGCTAAAGAAAGTTTGTCTCTTCTTTTTCCAATGAGTATTTTTGTTTTCACTCAATTGAGCAAATACAACTTTAGTAGTTGAATATGTATTTCTGGATGCGTTTATCGTTTAATAAATCCCTCATAATTATTTTTTTTTTTGGATTGCCGCACACGTCCTCTCAACGCTAACGCTATTTTTTTTTTTTCGGCACTTGGTTGCCATTTCAAGAGAAATTGGATTAATATAACCGTGTGACCGAATCGGTTATAAAGTAAATGGTAGACGCACGTTCCCGGAATATAGTAAACAAAACATTTTAGAATAATAGTTATAGACTGTAGAATAATATAAACATTGTAGAGCAATAGTTATAAACATTGTAGAATAATAGTTATAAACATTGTAGAATAATAAAGTTATAAACATTATTCGGATTACATTTACGGTCTCTTTTAGTATTCTGTGGTGTTAATACCTGCGATACAAGTATATACTTTGGGCAACTTCGACGATAGGATAAACCATAGTTTTTTTATCCTTTTCTTTGAATCTCAGGTCTATATTGCAGATCTGACTAAAAAAAAAAATTGATTAATTTATTACATCACTTTACAGGATGAGCCAATGAGCCAATGAGCCAATTTGCAGATGAGCCAATTTAGACTGTAGTGTCAGTTTTACACTATAGAAAAATTATGGAACGATTTTCTGTAACATATTGGTTTTTTCAAGTATATCTAGAAAATTGATGCACTCGTTTTTTGCTATACACTAGTTTTTCTTTTTTTTTGTTAGTTTGACTAAAGGTTACTTTAACCAACTTTTTAGGTTACTAATGGTTTAACTAACTTTTTAGGTTACTAATGGTTAAAGTATATTTTAATTGTTTAATGTTGTAGCCTGTGTTAAGTGTATTTGCTAATCCATAATTCTTGAAATTGACTTGTTATTGATTTTGTTGCTTTTGTTTTTCTGGCTTAGTTTTTGTGCATAAGCTTTATCTCTTTCAAGTGGCTTGCATTAGAAAACAAAGAATTAAAAACTCATGTAGTTTAGCCGTTTATTTTTACTTGCCGAGGGCAGAAACTTAATACCAACACTATCGAGCAGAGCGAGATAGAGTTGGTATTAAGTGCTGCTCCACTATCTCACTATCGATAGTGTTGATAGTGTCGATAGTGTTGCTCTCAAGTGCTGCTCTCAAGTGCTGCTCTCAAGTGCTGCTCTCAAGTGCTGCTCTCAAGTGCTGCTCTCAAGTGCTGCTCTCAAGTGCTGCTCTCAAGTGCTGCTCCACTATCTCGCTTCGCTCGATAGTGTCGATAGTGTCGATAAACCAAAATCGGTTAGAAGCGCCAGCTACCTAACTAAATGTAGGTTTTTCCCGCGCTACCGATTGACGACAATTGTTTATTATTACTTTCCTATCCCATCTCACTTATCCAAAAGCATCAAACTAATGAAAAACGTTTGTTTTCCCCTTAAACCGAATGCTATATCAATTCATTATGACAGGAGAAAGCCATGAACAGTCAAGATCTCTTCTCTTCAATCAAGATCTCTTTTTTTCATCATCTTCTACCTCCACAAAAATTTGCTGTTCCCAGAAAATAAATTATACAATACAATCTTAATTATATAATACAAGCTTTTTCTAAAAATTTGTACAGATCTGAAAGAAAAATAAAACTTCTGTAAAAAGAAAAAGAATACTGTAAAGATTCTTGGCTTCTCCTCATCTTTACTACATCCTAACACATAGGTATCAGTAGGTGAAAATACATGTAACATAATAGGGGGGAGGGGAGGAGGGGAGGAGAGAGAGAGAGAGAGGGGGGGGGGGATAATCTTTCCATTTGGAATCTTATCCAGTATTCATTTGCAATTATGACGTAAAGCAAATAATCCAAAAAACCGCACTTATTTTACGAAGCTACATATATACTTCGTCACGTGACATCACATTTATCAACAACAATGTACAGAACAAAACTATTCCATTCCAATATTCAAAATAAGAAAAACACAACGGCTTTTTTCACACATGGGTTTGACATGGTCTTGATGTTGATGAAAATTTAGAAACCAGGGCCAATTTGTAAAACAAGTTTATTAATCCCATGTTTCAAATAGAAAAGGAACCCTCCCTTTTGTCTATTTCACAAAAGGTACACTTTCAAACACACAATCATTGTGTAACTATCTCTAAAGTGAAATAATCTTGCGGCAATTATTCGACCATCGACAAACAACCACCTCCAACAAATCCATAAAACTCCGATTGGCTCTTATTCCCGTGCGACTAACGAAAAAAAAATAAAAAGAAAAAAGAAAAAAAAATTTTAAATCCGTCCAAATTTTTTATCAAATGGTCTATCTCAGTTGTCAGGTAACAAACATAAGTCCAACCGATAAGCCGATCACAACTTATCTCGGATACAAAAAAAAAAAAAAAAGAAAGAAAGAAAGAAAATAATAGAATATGCTGAGTAATACCCTCTCTGAACATTAACCGTCTCTGTGATTGAAAAAAAGTTCATTGAACGTTTTTTTATGTGTTAATTTGATGGGAGAGTCGGTTATGCAGGGGGAAAATAGTATAACACCGTTTCCTGTCGATTGTAACCAGCTATTGAGTGTTGCTCCACTATCGAGCAGAGCGAGATAGTGTTATTGATGAAGAGTGTAAAGGTGATGGAAACAGTATAGTTAAGTTAGTATCTTTTCATTTTTCATGTTTTTCTTTTTTTTTTGGCTGCAAAATAATTAAAACATTCAAAAGAATATTTGTACAATTGTAGAAAAACAATTTCACGTCTAATGAGTTTAGAAAGACCAAAGACCTTGTCAAATTCTTGAACGAACCCAGTATAGTATTGCATAATCTCAGATAAATAGCTGGCATTGAATTGGCCTATGCTGAAGAGACAGAAGGCTTATCTTCAGAAGAAGTGCCAGCCTCTTCTGAAGAGTGGATGGTAATACTTTTACTACTACTCCACTAGGGAGTGAAGCTACTCTCTTTGCTCGCTAGTGTCGCTTACGAGTAGGATCTCTGTTTTACCATAAAAAAGAAAGTCAAAATTTTGATTATATCACGTGACCATATATATACGAAGTAATCTAGTGAGTCTTGAGGTGAGTTCCTCCACCTTCTTCTTCACCACCACCTTCTCCTATACATGACTCGCCATCACGGATTTACTTTCCATCCTCCTTTGCCTCTTCCTCTCCTTTCTTGCCATGAATTTCCATTTCATTGGTCTCACGCACAGCCCAAGTAAGTATAAAACACATCCCAAAAACCTAAATATCGCCAACCCGGCAACAATCCACAAGATAATTGACAAGAATATCTGGGAATTACCAGCAATTGACCCGTCAGTATAAGTACTTGGTAATCCACTCAAAATGTCCACACCCATGGTACGTAAGACTATAGCCACTAATATTGCATTAGTCAACATCCACATTAAAACAGTTATAGTTCTAATAAATGCATAATACGAATCATCCTTGAATTTTTTAGAATTGATTTTATCTATCGTTGGTTCGTGCTCCATTTGCTTCAATTTATCCAAACTGGCAAGGTATACATCATCATACTCTTGGTTAATCTCAGGTGCAACTAAAACAATGTTTTGGTTATCTTGGCCTATGAACTTGGCCGAACCTAGATCTTTGGCTTGCTCAACACCTTTTGTACCCCATGAAACATCATGAATATTGCAAAAGGAATAAATGTTGAGCACGTTGATGTATGTAGGGGACAACAACACGTATTGAACAAACGAAGTAAACATAAAACTAGGCTGTCCATATAAGAAAGCACCAACAAAATACAAAATATAAGTGGATACCATGGACACCACCAAATCTCGAAATTTCTGATTTGTGAAAACCAAAATTACTTTGAAATCATTTCGATGTTGATCATAAATCAATGATGCTGTGTGAACAGCAAGGAAAATTGCTGCAAACATCATATAGGCCATCATTATTGCAAAGATATACGAGACAACAAGATAAAACTTTCGAGTCCCACGGGGACTATTACCAAATGCAAGCACAAATGTCACAACAATGCATCCAACATAAAACCATTCAAATATAACTGCAAGGTATTTCCCAGTTTCGAAATTCATATCAACAGCCCCTAGATTAGCAGTAAGAATTCGAAATACTAAAAAAAAGGAAGCTAACGAAAACCAAGAAACTAATATAGTTACCAATTGATAATAAAACTCCCACTGAAGAAATAGTTTCCTCATTAACGAATGATCAGATCTCCAAATCTTGGTCCAATGGAACACAGCATAGGCAGCTGCAAACATCGATCCATTCAACCATCTTCTTCTTTGAAGAACAAACTCATCAATGCGTTCAGGTACATCGGTTTCAGCTTTAGCTTCCTTGACATACCTCAACCTATATTTGTGACTCTTTTTTGCTACAAGCTCAAAGCACAATATACGATCCTCCGCTAAATACATATTGGAAGTGAATATTCCTGCTTCTTGAAAATTCCGCTCCTTAATCTCCTTCTCGTCATCCTCCTCTTCACCATTATTTCCGATAGCAGTACTCTGATGTAAATACTCTCCCTTGAAGTATTTTTCCAAAGGTCCTTCTCCATTTACATTTAGCAATGCTTCATATCTATAAGCACTAAATGCACCTGGAAGCACTGAAATAAATCCAAAAACACTCTCCATTGGTTTATCCAAGATATTTGAAATTTTGTATTCGAAATTTTGTGCAGCAACTAATGGATTTGCAAGAAGCTTCTTGCCTGGTCCCAAGGATGCCCTCATTTCCCCACATGCCCCTGCTACGTTTTCATCCTTGAATGATCTCCAAAGATAGAAAAATGCATTTTTGGAAGGTCTCGTACCACAATCCAACAACATGACGATCTTGGGGTTTAGTATAGGAGCAAAAGCTTGGAAGCACCATCGATGTGAGTTGATCTTTCTCAAATTATGCTCTTTCAAGCAAAAAATAAACTGGATTGGGTTTTCGTTTGTGCATAGATTAACATTGTGATCGGTGATTGTATCTATACCCACTGCTGAAGTATATTCATAAATATGTGCTTTGACTGATTTGTCATTAATCTTGGACTTTGCATACCCATCTTGATATATTCCCAATGCAGTTAGTAAAGTTTGAGTTCGCTTGTTCAACTGTAATCTTCCGTCGCTAACGATACAAATAACGATTTTCTTCCATGAGTCTTCGCCCCATGTCGCGTCGGACCTCCTTGACAAATCAGAAACGTTCTCAAATACCCCCTTCAACGTCCTAGCTAGTAAATTTTCGTCTTCATTGTACATGGTAATCATAATCATTATCTCCGTTTCTCTATGTGGTTCATATAATGCTTGTCTCAAATTATAGTTAAATTTGGTATAGTTTGAAGGACCACACGTTGCCGCGGTATATCTCAAAAACTTCATTTCGTTCCCACCATTGCCATCACCGTACTCATACTTCTCCAAAAGTGCTTTTGGAGCAGGTACATCAATTACGTAGTTTCCATTAATAAGTTTGGCCTTTTTGATGGTCTTTGTATATGTCAATTTCTTAAACTCTTCATCGTCAAAAGTAATCGTTGACCCACGACTTTTTGTCTTTTGTATACTTGTCCCTATCAACCCGCCACGTCGCTTTAGCGTAGTGGCCCTTCTTATTAGTTCAGCGTCCCCCAGAGAAAACAAACTATCGTCATCATCGAATATATCGTCGTCGTCGTCGTCGTCGTCTCCTACTGCGCCCTCGTCAGCGTCAACTAAAGGATTGATCATATAGTTATCACCAAGGAAATTATCCAGCCCATTCATTCTTAGTGATTTCTCGTTATCATCCATATCGTATTCAAAGTCAAACGTTTGGGAAGATGTGCCTGGATTGTAAGCCGTAGGGGGATATTTCAACTTTTCATCATCGAAAGCCACGGTTTTGGATTTTTTGGGGTAGAAATCACTCATCATATCATCATCATCATCATCAAAATCAGTACCACCACTACAACCGATGCCTTCATGCTCGTTACTACCACTGACACCAATACCCCCATACTCATCTACTATTGTACCATACGACGAGTTTGTAAATTGCCTATTAGGACCATGTGGAGAGGTGAATGTGCCACCACTATATGACATGTATGATGAACTGGCAAAAGGATTATTATTACTACTACTATTACTATCGGTAGTCAAAAGCGGAGTGCGTCGTGAAGGCGATGAATCTGACGGCAGACGAATAGTATCTATATCGTCGAATAAATCGTCTTCTGAATAGTTGTCACTTGGAACGTTAGACATCGAGTTTATGCAAATTTTTTTTATTTTATTTGAAAGTGAATCAAGAATGGATCTTATTCGGAATACAAGTGCAACGAATTAACAGAAAATAGCCAACTAAAAATCCTTTCACTAGTGCTAAAGCTTTACTAATTTCAATAGCTAAAGCCCTACTAGTTGCAATACCTTGACTTCAACCTGGTAACAGGCCATGTAATACAAAAGGTAAAAAAAAAAATAAATAGTTTTTGAAGAAAGGGTCGTATCAAACTCTCCTTTAAAAATTCTAAAAATAAAAAACACTGGTACCTCAATTTAATTCTTGGGTGTTTACAATATGGCCAAATCGGGTAAGATAATTGATGTTTCGTAAATTTCGTCAAATTCGTAAAAACCAAAAAGGGGAGTAAACAGTTGGTAGCAGTTAAGATATATTACGGTAGCGACACTATCGAGCGGAGGGACACTATCGAGCGGAGCGAGATAGTGGAGCACGCTGCCTAACGACATTGTAAGGCCATGTCAGGCTCGCTCCATAAAAGATAGAGCTTTATCATTTACCAGGTCTTTGTGGTGATTCAAAATACTAAATCAAAATCAAAATCAAAATCAAATCTATTTTATAATTAATTTTTTTTTCGGACCCTATGTTGCAAAAAGTACAAGATCACGTGTCCTATTGAGCAGCATTATTGAGCAGCACTATTGAGCAGCACTATCTCGCTCTGCTCGATAGTGTCGCTCTCCTCGATAGTGTCGTTCGATAGTGTCGCAACACTTTCCAGTTGAAAGACCAAGTTACAAGGTGCTGCGACACTATCTCGCTCTGCTCGATAGTGTCGGATAGTGTCGGATAGTGTCGTTTGAGACTATCTTTGCTACGTGGCACTTTCACCTAAAGCACCACCACCTTATTGTTCTTTATTCTTTTTTTTCTTCTCCTTCTTCAATCACGTGACTAACATCATGACGCGAGGCTACCAATTGACATCCTTACAAAAGTTTGTTTGTTGTGCTGAAAAATGCTAGAGCGTAGTAGAGGCCCCCCCCCCATTAGAGATCAATAACCTATTTTATCTAATAACTAGGATTGCCCCTTTCTTTAGGAGAAAGTTTTTTTTCACTCAGGATGTCAGTATTTGTTGCTAAAATTAAGAATGTCTCAAGTGGAGACACTGTGGTTGCCATTCCAACAAAGTCTGCTCAAATTCCACCACCAGAAAGAATCATTACACTCTCCTATGTCAAACCAATTGATGAGTTTGAATCCAAGGAATATTTACGTCAATTGTTGCTCGGTAAGGTAATCAAGTTCAAAGTCTTTAACAAAGCTGCAAATAGAGAATTTGGTGATATACAAGCTCCCATTTTCAATTCGTTAATTGAGTATTTGTTAACTAATGGGTATGTAAAAGTAAAGGAGAACCTTCCCGATGACGAAGAGGTTGAAAAATTGAGGCACATTGAACAAACTGCTAAAGCCAAAAACGTAGGTTTGTGGGCAGCAAAAAAATCCAAGACAACACAGATAGTGCCATTAACTGAAGAAATCATCTTGGCGTCACAAAGGAAACCAATGAAGTTAATCGTCGATAAAGTTATTAGCGGAGACAGAATTGTAGGAAACATCTATGTAAATAAAAACTCAGTTGTTGCTCAAACACCATTGTTGTTAGCAGGAGTAAAATCACCAAGAACAGATGCTACGGAACAACCTCAAAATCTCACCAAAGTGGCAAAAGAAGCTAAATATTTTGTTGAACAAAATCTTTTAACTAGAGATGAGTTGGAAGTAACAATAATTGGCGAAAACCAATCTGGTTTGCCAATTGCTTTGATAAAGGATATCTCGGAAAGAGTCTTGGAGCTGGGGTATGGAGAGATTGTTGATTGGCAATCCAGCTTAATTGGTTCTTCGACAATGAGTAAATTGAGAAAAGCAGAACAAACTGCAAGAGCTTTGGGCAAGGGTATTTTCGCAAATGCTAAAAGCACCAGTATAAAGGTAAACACGAGTTCCAGTTTAGCACCGGGAAAGAAAGTCAACGTCACAGTTGCAAAAATTATAAGCGCCGATACTTTAACAGTGAGATTGCCTGGCGGCAGTGGCGACGTAGAAGCTACTGTACAATTGGCATCTGTTAGGGGGCCTAAACCTAATGATACCACAGTTGTTACAGATTCGGCAAAGCAACAAGCCTTAGTTGCAACAGCAAAAGAATTTGTTAGAGCTCAAACTATTGGAAAACAGGGGACTTTATACGTTGATGGATATAGAGAAGAAAACAAAGATTTAAATTTACCAGCTAGATTCTTGGTGAGCTTGAAACTTGGAAATACTGATATTTCCGAATTACTCGTTAGTTCAGGTTTTGCTACTGTGATTAAACACAACAAGGCTACTCAAAACGAACGTTCAATGAACTGGGATAAATTGATCGAGTTGGAAGAAGAAGCTAAAAAGTCGAAAAGGGGAATGTATGGAGACTTGAAAAAGGTGCTTACTGTTGGTACCAGGATTATTGATGCCTCAGAAAATCTTACTAAAGCAAAGACATTCCTTAATGGCTTTAAACAAAAGGGAAGAATTACAGGTTATTATGTTGAGTTTGTCCCAAATGCAACCAGGGTAAAGCTTTTCAATCCAAAAGATGGAATGAAGTTGACATTAATTTTGAGTGGATTGTCTAATGAGAAAAGTGACGCTTCAACCGAAGGTACTGATTTTTTGAACAGAAAATATTTACAAAGACCAGTTGAATTTGAGATTTTTGGTACTGACAAATTGGGTTCCTTTATTGGTAACTTATTTGCAAATGCAAATGCATTGGTGCCAGTACAGGTACAATTATTGCAACAGGGTTTAGTCAAGATTCATGATTTTGCCATCAATAGTAATCCACAAGCATCAGCAATGATCCAAGCTGAAGATCAAGCAAAAGAAGAAAAGAAGGGTTTATGGAAGAATTATGATGCTGCTGAAGCCGAATCTCAGTTAGCAGCTTCTAGTAACACCGCCACCAACACCAACACCACTGCTACTACTACTACTACTACTACTACTACGAACACTAGCACAGTAAAACCCAAGTTTTTTGACATTGAGGTAGTTGGAATTGAATTACCTGGTGTAATATCATTCCACATGGCTGATTCTAAAACAAAACAAATATTCACTTCGTTCAAGCAACAATTTCAACAATTCCATTCTCAACAGCCAAGCGCTTCCAAACTCAGTCAAGACCTTCCAGTAAACTACGACAAAGCACCTAAAAAGAATGAACTTGTTTCGGCCAAGTTCAGCGAAGATGGTAAATACTATCGTGCAAAGTTCCTTGGGCTCGATAAAGCAACCAACAAGTATCAAGTGATCCATCTTGATTATGGTAACAAGGATAAAGTACCACTCTCAAGTTTACGTTATTTACCTTCCAAATTTAATCTAGCAGCATATCCTCAATTTGCCCATACTGCAACCTTACAAAACTTGAAATTGCCTCCAGGTTACCTCGAAGATGCAATATGTGCATTGGAGGATCTCACATATGACAAAAAATTAGTCATCAGTGCATTACCTGGACAGGACGCGGAGTATAATGGTGTTTTGTACGATGCAGAGATAAGTTTGAAGGATGCATCTTATACTATAAATAAAGAATTGGTCAGAGAAGGCTTGGCGGTGGTTGATGATAAAAATGTAGCACCTAATGTGAAGGATTATGTTGAGGAGTTGTTGAGAGTACAAAAACAGGTCAAGGCTAATCATGTTGGATGTTGGGAATTTGGAGACGTTGCTTTTGAAGATGAAAGTTTATTAACTATGGGTTAAAGAGAGAGAGAGAGAGAGAGAAAAGCTTTGCTGGGGGGTACTGACCTACACACTGTTGATAAGAGACAGAGTCTCGTTGTGTCTATTTAAAAAACTTTGAGTATTTTGCCCTCTCTTTTTCTTTCTCTTGAACAAGTGCTTTTTCCACATAACCCAACATTGAGGAAATACACTCATCTTCAGGCACTATTGTACTTGCACCCTTCAAGTCAGCCAAAGCCTCATCATATCTTTTCATTTTTGCATAAGCTGATCCTCTCCTATACAAAGCTTTTGCTTTATCCTGACTCGTGATACCGTCCATCTCCAACACAAAAGTTGCATATTTTGTAGCATTGGCAAATCTAGATAACTGAAAGGAAGCTAAGCTAATATTTGCATAACACTTTTTCTTCAATTCCCTATACTTGTTGTACAATTGTGGCTCTCTGTCTTCGTCAGGGTCAAATTCAGCATTGTACCTTAAACTCTTTTCCCACTTTGATATTGCCTGTTGTTTATCGCCATTTTTGAAAACTAAATCTCCAGCTTCTTTTATTGTGGTTGCTACTCTAAGAGCAGTTTCAAGGTTTTTTGGATTGAAATTTTTGTCGACCCCGGGACTTTCTGAGACAGTTACTTCAACATTTTCAGAGTTGTCACTGTCTTTGTTGTCACTGTCTTTGTTGCCATTTATTTCTATGCCCATATTTTCGTTCCATACTCCGCATGATTCAATCACGATTGAAACAATGGGCACAGATTCTTGATTTATTTTTTGTTTCTCAATCGTTCTCAACACCTGCTTCCCGTGAATAACCCGTCCAAACACAGTATATTCCCTTGGTAGTTTAGGCAGCGGCACAGTGGTTATAAAGAATTGAGACCCATTTCCTTCATCACCACCAAAATTTCCCTGACAAAGCGAAAAGGAGGGTATCTCATTCAACAAATTCTCGCCCGGCATAGACCTTGTCACATTTGAACCATAAATTGTTGAAATATTACCATCTAAATCACCAGCTTGTACCATAAAATGATCAGCTATTCTATTGAATCGATTGCCTTTGTACGTGTAAACTTTACCATCAATAGTGCAACCTTGACACAAGTTCAAAAAGTTTTTGCACGCATTGGGAGCTAAAGACTCGTAAAGCCCAATTACTATCCTTCCTACCTTTCTCGATTCTATGGCAATATCAAGATACACTTGCTGTCCAATCTTCATCCTTTTGTAATGGTCTAGAAGAAACTCTTTGAAAGATTGAAAATATTCCTGTATTTTATTTGGTAGCGATCATCTGAATCTAGACCTTTACAAGGCAAGTAAGAAACCCAATACCTCTTTGATTTAAACAGGGCAGTTTGTTACGATATGATGTCACTATGTAAACGGCGGATGAGGTATGGTTGGTATGGTGGGTTTTGCAGACGGAGGGTGATTTGCGGCAGGTTTAGTGAGCGGTTTTATTCACAAAATGGCAAGTACGAGGGACTTATTCATCGCTCAGTAGAGAATGTCAATCAATTGCTTGAAAAAAGTGATCGTTCATCGTATATTTTAGCACAGTATGTCCCCGAGCCAGCAAGAAACACGTTCCTAGCAATACGGGCATTCAATTTGGAAGTCAACAAGATCCACGATGGTGGGAAAAATGTCAATTCCCGAGCCTTTCAAGCATCAAATCAAATGGCTCAAACTTTGCAAGTATCAACTGCTGATTTGAAGTTCAAGTTTTGGAGTGATTTGGTATTGCGTGTATTTACTGGAGATGCTAATACCAGCTCGCAGGAATTGGGTGAACCAATAGCCATGTTGTTGAGAGATGGTCTACGAAACGGTTTGAATTTGGATATCTCTTATTTCCAGCAGTTTTTGCAAACAAGGAGGCATTTTATCAAGAACAATGCCATCTTCAATACCACTAATGATATATGCAGTTATGGGGAAGGAACATATTCGCAACTTAACTACTTAACTCAGGGATTATTGCTATCTCCGTCCATTTCACCTTCGTCAATAAAATTGTTGGAGCTTTCAAATGATTTACAAACTCTTGTCACAGATATTTCAGCACATATCGGACAAGCCACAGCTATAGCATCAATGATCAATGGATTGCGTTTCTATGCGTCATCAAGAAACCAAGTGACTTTGCCCGTTGATTTAATGACCAAGAATAACCTTTCTCAAGAATCCGTTTTGAGATTGTTCCAGGGCCACATAACCGATACTAGTGACGACGAGTTTGAAATTAGAGATTGCTTAAAACAAGTTGTTTACGAAACATCAATAGTTGCAAATGATCATATGTTAACAGCACGGAAGAAACTAGCCGATTTTAAAGTTCAAGTTAGAGATGTTATCAATCTGCATCGTAAAGATGAACTATTGCTGAAATATTCCAAAAATTGGAGAGGTAACGTTCCCGATACTATATTTACTCCTATGATGATTGGAATTCCTACAAGTTTATACTTGCGTAAATTGGAAAAATACGACTTTGATATATTGAATCCAAGATTACAACAGAGAGAATGGAGATTGGCTTGGACTTCATTTAGGGACTATTATAAAAGAACCATATAGAATGAAGATGGGGATAAAAAAAAAAGAGAGACAGTAACAGTATCTTGTCAACCAGTTTTTTCGTCTCTCGTAGTAAGAATCTTCATTGGTTTTATTGGAACCGGTTTTGTAGAATTGTGTTGGTTAATTTGTGAAGATTCATTCTTGTTCCCTTTGGAGGCTTCGGCCTTTTCCTTTTTTAGAGCTCGATTCTTCTTCAGTCGCAGAGGTTTATTCCCCTCCACAGAAGAAGCAGTTTTAGTGGCATCTACTTCAACCTCTTTCTTTTTTTTGGGTTTTTTGAGTTTCCTCTTTTTAGCGATATTGGCAGACTCGTCTTCCGGATTACTAGCTTTTGTAACATTTTTTTTGGTCTTCCCCTTTGCATCCTTGCCTTGAGTTGTATCACCATTTGCGTCCTTGCCTTGATTTGTATTCCCCTTTGCATCCTTGCCTTGATTTGTATTCCCCTTTGCGTCCTTGCCTTGAGTCGTATTCCCCTTTGCGTCCTTGCCTTGATTTGTATTCCCCTTTGCGTCCTTGCCTTGATTTGTATTCCCCTTTGCGTCCTTGCCTTGTGTCGTATTCCCCTTTGCGTCCTTGCCTTGAGTCGTATTCCCCTTTGCGTCCTTGCCTTGATTTGTATTCCCCTTTGCGTCCTTGCCTTGAGCCGTATTCCCCTTTGCGTCCCTGCTTTGCGTATCCTCTTCCAACTTCTTTTGTTTTAATTTCTTTTTCTTCTTTTTATTCTTCTTCTTGTTCACCTTTACATTAGCTTTTGGATCATCTTTATGTTTCTTCTTCAATAACTTTTTAACCTTGATCAAATTGAAATCGGGAATTTCTTTGTTTAAAAAACTCAAGAAATACTGATAAATTTCATCTTTTGCCAAAGTTGATTTCGTTTTGGCGCCACCACTACCACCATTATCAGGTGTCGTTTGTTTAGCACCAACCATTTTGTGAAATAAAGATTTTTCAATAATGGGTATAATTGAGTCTGTGTCATCACTAAATGGTTTTTCCCTTAAATAGTTGCTAAACTCTGTCATGTCAGGTACGTTTTTGAAGCTGAGGTATGCTCTGCTGTATGCTGGGAGTTCAAACGGCTTTTGAGGATACGATCCTTTTACATAATAAAACTGTAGTACTTTCGAGGCATGGAATGGATAGTAACTGGCTAATTGGTTTAAAAATTCAGATTCGTGCAAGTCCGGAGGAAGCAAGCGGATGACAAGTTTGTTGTTACGGAAGCCGTTACCTCTCAATCCTATAGAGAGTTTCTTCTTGCTTCCAAATTGCGTTTTTATAGAAACCTCGTTTCTTTTTGGAGCTATTGAAGCCATATAAGCTACACCAATAAAAAGGAAGCTAAAAGCTATGCTGACACCTTAAAAGCTATACCCACCAAAAAGAATGGAAACACACAGGCTTATTTCGAAGATCAACTCTAAATCAGTCCACTTATCTCCACTGACAATTATCTTCTATACCTTTATACCTTTATGCCCTTTGTATAAGTTTGGTTTGAGATGATTTTTCAGAGATAAAGTCGCAAACCGCTGTGTCGTGAATTATTCAACGCGACATTATATACCTCCACTATCGACACTATCGAGCGAAGCGAGGTAGTGGAGCACCCTTGCTGCTACCGACACTATCGACACTATCGAGCGAAGCGAGGTAGTGGAGCACCCTTGCTGCTACCGACACTAGCTGCCAACGACAATATGTTGCACTGCTTGATAGTAATAATTAGCTTGAATTGGTTCTCTTTCTTCTCTCTTCCCCCAAAGTCAACAGCTTGAAGTCAGTGAGATCAGAGTCAATGGCTTGAGGTCAGTGAGCTCATAGTCAGTGAGCTCATAGTCAACAGGTTATAGTCAGCGAGCTTATAGTCAGCGAGCCAACACATTATCAGCTTAAAGTCACTTCACTTGGCTTCAAGTCCAAACTCAGTCAATTGGCTTAATTGTTCCTCCTCCTTCCCTCCTCCTTCCCTCCTCCTTCTTACCTCCTTCTCACCTTTGTCTCGCTTCTCACTCTTCTTTTTTCTGTTCATATGGCTCGTCTTGACCTGACTTGTGACGCTCGCAAGTGATACTCACAAGTGATTCTTGTCTTTTTCTTGCTCCACTAGCTCGCTCCCTAGCTCGCTAGTGTCGCGCAATCAACTTTTTTTTCTCTATTGTTCTTTCTTTCTTTTACGCTGGCATTATCAGATATAAGAAAAAACTTTTTTGGTGGTTTACAAGTTGAAAATTTGTTGAAACTTGATCCAAGTAACTATAGTTGAAAGGTAAAAAGGCTGCTCAATTGGAAGATCCAAAAAAGTTTCAAATCAGAGTGGAATTGAGCCAAGACGTTTTCTTGTGCATACACCACGAAAGGTCAAGACTAGGGGGGGTATAACATAACTTGTTATAACTCAATACTGATCATCTTTATCACCCCTCTTGCCAATTATTAAGCTTCCTATACTTGTCCTATACTTGTCCAAAGACCTGTTCAAAGATCTGTCCAAGACCCGTCCTATACTTGTCCAAGACCTGTCCAAGACCGTCCCCGTCCTATACTTGTCCAAGACCCGTCCTATACTTGTCCTATCCCTGACCTATACTTGACCTATACTTGCCCTATACCTGACTTATCCCTGACCTATCCCTGACCTATACTCATTTACAATTTATGATGGATAGCACAAACTCAAGACCAAAGAGCCGGCCGAATTGGGCATCTCGCAAAAAGGTTAGTCTTGATCCAACAACATTGGCAATAAATGAGTCCATGACTATGGTTTCCGCAATGCGTAGAACAAATAGATGGTCTCAAACTGGTGTCGCTGCATTGTTGAGCGCTAGTGACATATTTGGAAGCCATGATACTGACGATGACCCCAGCGATGAAGGGTTTGCCAACAATTTTAGTAGTCGCGGTTTCCTGGATAAAAGCATCAACTATAATGGAACCACATGCAATAGCCGATCAGGTGGAGCAGCAGCAGCAGCAGCAGCAGCAGCAACAACAGGCGGTGGTAAAGCCGGAGGACTGGATAGCCCGCTACTATCATCTTTTTTACAGTTGAGATCTATTTTGTGCGAATCCGAAAGCATCTACGAAATCGACAGCCTAACTTTACTCCAACCTTTCCTTCTTGTCATTAAATCATCAACCACCTCGGGATATGTGACGGGATTGGCCTTGAATGCCGTGTCCAAGTTTCTCATATTTGACCTTATCTCACTAGAATCGAAAAACGTGCAAAACTCTTTGATTCAAATTGTTTCCGCATTGACACATTGCAGGTTTGAAGCAGAAGACCAGAATTCAGACGATGCGGTTTTACTAAAAGTATTAAGGTTATTGGAGAAATTGGTTGAAAGCTCTCTTGCAACTCTTCTTCCAAACGAGAGCGTTTCAGAAATTGTACAAACGTGTCTTTCATTAGCTTGTAATAAGAGAAGAAGCGAAGTTTTGAGAAGAGCAGCCGAAATGTCAATGGTTTCTATCACCGTAAAGATATTTTCAAAGTTAAAAGAGCTCGAGCCAGAACACGATATGGGAAATGACTTGCGTACAAATTTTACAAATACAAAATTGCCAGAGGATGTGATTGGGGGCACAGAGGCAGAATCGGAAGCAGAGAATAGAGAAACCGTTTTGAATAATAATGGAACCGAACCGGTTTCGAAAAATGTTACTACAGAGGCAGCGGCAACTACTAGTTCTGAGCAAAAACATCTTCGACCTTCAAGTGAAGAAGAGGCCGATGAACCATTTGGTATAGTTTGCATTAATGAATTTTTGGGCATTCTTGTGTCCATTATTTCTCCATCAAATCAGCATCAACATATGGAAAGTACAAGGGTGTTTGCTTTGTCGTTGATAAATGCAGCCGTGGAAGTCGCAGGGTTTGAGTTGGCAAAGTATCCGTCATTATTAACGATGATTGCAGATCCCGTGTCAAAATACGTTTTGCAAATCGTGACCACCACCGACTCCATTTCTTTGTTGAAGTCAGCTTTACAACTATTCTCAACAATCTCGATTGTTTTGGGTAACCAGCTCAAGCCTCAATTTGAATTATCGATACGTATAATCCTTCAAACACTACAACCAGAAGCACTCCTGACTGAGAAAAGCCAAGCTAGAAAAGCCAACGTACAAACTCGGTCACCCATTTCCAAAGAACTCATGCTAGAGTCATTGAGTTTATTATGGACAAGGTCGCCTGCATTTTTCACACAATTGTTTGTGGATTACGATTGCGATTTTGAAAAAACTGACTTGTCTACTGATTTTTTGAAATTTTTGTGCAAATTATCTTTACCAGAGGCGGCATTTTCTACAACACACAATGTTCCGCCATTGTGTTTGGAAGGTATACTATCGTTCATTGCTGGTGTTAGCGAGAGATCAAAAGCTCACAAAGGAGGCTCCAAATCGGAACTTCTGGATCGATATATTGAAAATAGACGCAGGAAAACAGCTTTCATTAGGTGCACAGAATTATTGAATGAGAATCCAAAGGAAGGGATAAAAATGTTGGCAAGGGAAAAATTTATCAAAGACGACTCGGACCACGAAGAAATAGCTAATTTTTTCTTCTCAAAATCTGGTCGATTGAACAAGAAAATTCTTGGAGAATATCTTGCAAAACCTAAAAATTCAAATTTACTTGATATCTTTATAGGTTTATTTGATTTCGAAAACTTGCGTGTTGATGAAGCTTTAAGAATTTTATTGAAGTCGTTTAGATTACCTGGTGAATCGCAACAGATTGAAAGAATTGTTGAAAAATTTGCTGAAAAATACGTGTCGTGCCAGAAAAACTCGGAACTCAACCATGTTGATCTTTCGATGAAGTCTCCAACAAAAAGACGTAGTTCTGCGGGAGAAAGTGGCAGTGGTGGTGGAGTAGTGGGAGTAGGGGGAGATGAGATTGTACGGCCCGATAAAGATTCTGTTTTTATTTTGTCCTATTCAATAATCATGTTGAACACCGATTTGCATAATCCACAGGTTAAACGTCAAATGCTTTTAGATGATTACGAAAGAAATTTGAGAGGCGTTTACAATGGTAAGGACTTTCCTGCCTGGTATCTTTCAAAGATTTATTGTTCGATAAAGGACCGAGAAATCATAATGCCAGAAGAGCATCATGGAACCGATAAGTGGTTTGACGATGTTTGGCACAACTTGGTGTCTACGCAGGACATCAACCACTGCGACAGGATTGAGCTTGATATACAAGAGTTGTGCAATTTCGACAAAGTTTTGCTTGCCGATGTGATAGAACAACTCGTTACAACATTGATGACTGTTTACAAGGAGGCGTTAGACGATCATGTGGTAACTCGATTAATGTCTTGTATTGACAAAATCACAAACATATGTTTGGCACATGGGCTCTATGACGCAGTTGATGATTTGACTTTGAGATTGATTCAATTTTGTAATCTCAGTAAAGATTACTTCAGGAAAGGCCCACACGATGACAATATCAGGGATGATATACCCATTACTCAAATCAAGATTGAAAAGAAAGAAGAAGAAGTTTACGTGGGAAATTTGGCTGTATGGTTTGGAAGAGATTTCAAAGCACAGTTAGCTGCCGTTATGCTTTTTAGATTGATCAGAAAGAGCAATTGCAAAGTTACCAAGTCATGGAACAAAGTGATTGAAGTGATTTTGAACTTGTTTGAGAATTGTTTAGTTGATCCGAATTTGTTTGTTGAGTTTCAGAAAAAGATTCAAATTGGACCATTGCCAAAAGTGCAACCGCATTTTGTTATCAGCAGACCTAAACCTTTAAACAACTCAGGAATTTTGTCCACCTTTTCCTCGTTTCTCAAAAGCTATAGTGACGAGCCCCCAGAACCTAGTGATGCCGAGGTTGAAGCAACGATTTCTTCAATGGACTGCATCGCGTCCTTCAATATTCCCAACATTTTTGCAATTGTATCTAAAAGCGAACCAAAAAACTTACAGGCGTTCATTCATTTACTATTGTCCTCCCTCCCCGAGGAGCAGACTGATAAAACAAAAAGGTATTATGAAACAGAAACACTATTCATTTTAGAAGCAAGTGTTTGTTTTTGTTTACTATTAAATAATCAGAATTTGATGGAGGTGGTTTTGAGTAAACTTGAAGCTTCTAAATTGAGCACAAGAGGCCAGTTGAGGTTAACTACATACAAGCTTTTATTGTTGAGATATTACAAGAATGAAGAAACTTTGATGTCGACAATAAAATCATTAAGCAGTTTCGACAAAGATTTAATAAGTAAGCACGGGGGTCAAATATTACAACCATTATTATCTCTTTTGGATGAGGATAGCTGGTGTTGTAAAAAATTACTACTCGATGAAAGTTATTGGAACTCATTGCGTTTTTTCGGCTCCCTTCAAGTTTACGCTTCTGATATTGTTCCATTCCTTGAAGGTTTTATATCCAACTCAAACTCAAACGGTTGTGATATTAGTCCCGATAATTTTATCTCAATCTTGGGACTCATGGATGAAATATCCTCATTAGGTGCTATTGGCTCCCAATACGAACATGAAAGTGAGTATAAAGGCGGCAACTTGGCACCCAACCCGTACTACAATGATGTAATTAGTTTGGCAAAGCAGTCCATCGAGTTGACCGCTAGATTAGCCTCGATGCTCCAAAGAGAAGAATTTCAAAAAAATGGGTTATCGTATTCTTTGATACAGGCATTGGCTCACCAATGTTTCAATCCCTGTCGAGAAGTGAGAGAGTATGCTGTTAAGACATTGCATACGATTACTGCGTCTATTGAAATAAAAGGCGATGTTAGTTTCAGCGGTATATTTGAATTTGGGTTTTTTCCTTTATTATCGGAATTATCCAAGCCATACGTATTCCAAGGCGGTGCAAATGGGTTTGCCAAAACTCAGAATGAAGTATTTTCGTTAGTGAGTAAAGTGTTTTTGAAGAATGTTGATGAGTTGCATATAGATGATGTCAAGCTTGTGTGGTTTCAACTCTTGGATAAGTTGCAAGACTTTGTAAATATCAATGGCAAGTTGTTGAAGCCAGAGCTGGTAGAATCGAACAAGGAGACGTTAAAGAATATGGTTCTTGTATTACAAGCTAACGGAATTTTGACAAATGACCATGAGGAGATTTTGAAAACGTCTGTGGAAAAAATAGGAACCTTGTTTCCTCAATTGAACCAAGAGTTGGGTTTGATGTGTGAAACTATTGCAGAGGAAACACCAAACGTGGAAGAAGCGAAAACGAAGAAAGTTATTGAGCTGGAAAGTGGGTAGTAATGTTGATGTAGATAGATAGAAAGGTGAGGTAACCAAAGAAAATTACAAATTTTGGGTAGCACTAGCAATCGTCGTCGCCGTAGTTTGTCGCCGTAGTTTGTCGCGCCAGGAATCGTCGTCGCCGTAGTTTGTCGCGCCAGTCGTCGCGCCAACATTATCAGTAGATTTTCATCAACTGAAAAATTTTGGTCCATCTCAAAATGTTAAGAGATTATCTCATCTCATTGTCTTTATCTCCCCACCCCCAACCATTCAAATGGTGAACGTCAAGTCATACACAGAAAGGGCCGATGCGAGCCTGTCACCTGTGACTCGGCAATTGTTTAAGCTAATGGATGAAAAAAAGTCCAACTTGTGTGCCTCGATCGACGTTAGAACAACAGAAGAATTCTTAGACTTGGTTGATAAACTAGGACCCTTTATTTGTTTAGTCAAGTCTCACATTGATATCATAAATGATTTCTCATACGAAAAAACAATTGTTCCTTTACTTGAGCTTGCTAAGAAGCACAAATTTATGATATTTGAAGACAGAAAGTTTGCCGATATTGGAAACACAGTGAAAGCACAATATACTGGCGGTGTATACAAGATTGCACATTGGTCAGATATCACTAATGCTCATGGTGTTACTGGAGAAGGAGTTGTTAAGGGATTAAAAGAAGGGGCTAAAGAAGTCACTGATAAACCGCGAGGTTTGTTAATGTTGGCTGAGCTTTCATCAAAGGGCTCTCTTGCTTATGGAGAGTACTCTGAAAAAACAGTAGAAATCGCCAAGTCGGACAAGGAGTTTGTAATGGGTTTCATAGCTCAGAGAGATATGGGAGGTAGAGAGGAAGGGTTCGATTGGGTTATAATGACTCCAGGCGTTGGCTTGGATGACAAAGGAGATAGCTTGGGCCAGCAGTACAGAACTGTTGATGAGGTCATTTCAACAGGAACAGATATCATCATTGTGGGGAGGGGGTTGTTTGGAAAAGGAAGAGATCCACTAGTTGAAGGTGAAAGGTACCGACAAGCTGGATGGAGTGCGTACCTACAACGAATTGGTCAGAGTTCCAAAAATCTATAAGTTCTATAAATGTATGATTTGTGTGTGTGTGTGTGTGTGTGTGTGTGTGTCATCATCATCATGCATCAAGGAGTTCGTAGTCGTCGAAATTGTCTGCAAGTCTTGTTCTTGTGATTTCAAATACAAGCAATGCTATGGATGTTGCAGGAATGGTTGTCAATGCATTCCTCGCGAATCCACTATATGCAGCTTGAAACCATGTTATTTTTGCTCTTCGCTTCATTCTTAATACCTGATTGAATGTGTCAATGTACGAGTTATAATAAAGTTTGAAAAAGGGCTTTTCTTTTCTCGTTGAGGCATTATAAAAATCGTAGGCTTCGAGTCTGGACAAATGAATCTTTTGTACTTTTGATATTGGGTATTGGATGGCAAGCAAAGAGAAAGCGGCCGAGGCCCCCGCCAAGAGAACAAACGAGGATTTCAACAACTTTGCCAGACGATACCTTTCTAGTCTCTCCATTTTCTCATCAGCTTGCTCTTCGTCCCAATGGAACCACTTTTGTAATTTCTTCTTGATCATTTCTTCCTGGTCTCTATAGAATTTTATAATTCTATATGTAATATTGTACCCTTGAGTTTTAACAAGCTCAAATGTTGCAAAATAATATGCAAATCCAAAGCTCTCCTTGATCAAGGAGAACCCATAGCCCGCAAAGACCCCAACAAGTCCTATTTCCTTGAGTTTGTTCAAACCAAACCTCCATAGATTCTCATGAGAGCCTTCCAACATCTCAGACACTGACAGTCTCGTGTAGATTGCATCAATCGGAGCAGCAGCTAATGATTGTGCCATACCGGCGACAAACCCAGCGCGCCAGGTATCTATTGGAGCATACCAATTGAAATCCGCTTGCTTGCCACCCCGGCTCTTTTTTTTGGTGTAATGGTCCAAAGCAGTCAAGTACGTTCCGTACAATATCAATCCCGTTGCCGAATTTGCAATTAGCGGCGGTAGTACATTATCAGGAATAAATTTCCAACCCTGCTTTCGAAGAACATTCACAAGCATCCCTATAGAAGAATGAGTTCTGATCCTATATGGTTTTTCCAGAATATTGTCAATACGATCAGCAAATGCCCTGACATATGCCATGTAATCAAATCTCGAAGGTCGAAACAATTTCACCGGCGTTCTAAGATAAAAGCTTTGTAATTGATATATAAATGCTCGCATACCGGCTGCAAACACCGAAACTACTTTGTTGTTCGTTTTATGAACCGTTTCCGCTTTCTCAACAACCGTTTCATCTTGAACAAAGGGCAATGATGATGATAAGGATGAGATCAGCTCGTTGGCTATAAAAGTGGGCGGAAATAAAACACTAAAACAAGGTGACACGTCTTTCCAAGTTGGCCACATCTTCATATCATGCCAGCTCATCCCGAAGGCTAGATATACCGCCTAAACCTGGCGTAATATCATTCAATTAAACCCTTGAACCATGCCATCTTCCCTCTATAACCTCATCTCTTTTTGATGAGAGGGTGCTACCATATATGCTACCATATGCTCTCGAGAAGAGCTCATCGCATTGCTAATGGGTGGTTGAGATTGAATACAAGCAAGCAAGAAAGCAAGAAAGTACGGGGTAAGTACGGTAAGTAGAGGCTAGCTTGGGGGTAGAATAGTTGCGATTGAGAGATAGAGTATTTGAAAGGTAAATTGAGCATATCTTTATGGAAAAGAAATGCTTTTTAACTATGAGTCTCCACACTTGTACAATCTTACAATCAAATGTCCTTCAAATTTCAACGCTTCTATAGTTGGTCAATTTGTTGATGGCAAGAAGGCACAGGAGATAATATTGGTTTCCAGCAGCCACTTGTTGATGTTCTACATCGACCAAGAAACGGGGAAAATCTATAATAAACTAACTCAAAATCTATTTGCTGTAGTCAACAAAGTGGACAAAATACGACTAGGCAATATTAAGGATGGGTTGGTAATGACCAGTGACTCTGGGAACTTATCAGTACTAGAATATGACGAGAAATTGAATAAGTTTCGACTGATTGTTCAGCAGCCCATGACTAAGAATGGCTGGAATAAAACATATCCTGGCGAGTATTTAGTCGTTGAACCTCAGAGTAGATGCATTTTGGTTGGTGCTATGGAAAAGATAAAACTTTTGTACAGGATTAACGCTGCTACGGAGGAGTTGGAGGAGTTGGAGCTGCGGCTGCAGCGGCTGCTGCGGCTACAGGAGGAGGAGGAGGGGGAGGAGAATGGTCAACCTCGACTAGAGATCAGCTCACCAGTGGAGTTGAATACAAAGCACCTTTTATGTTTAAACATTGTTGCATTGCATACGGAGTATGAAAATCCCTTGTTCTGCGCTATTGAATATAATCCCGAGGATAAACGGACTTTGCTCAACTACTACATGTTTGACCAAGGGTTGAATTACATGGTGAAACGTAAGGTACCCAATCCCGAGCTACCTGACGATTCCAATTATTTGATACCCGTGGCAGGAAGTATTGGAGGAGTGCTCATTTGTGGTGAAAATTGGATCAGGTACGAAAAACTAGATGTTTGCCTGTTAGTTTTACCTTTACCAAGGCGAGAGAATCAAAATACCACCATTGTGGGACATGTCAGTCATATGTTTAAGAAAAAAGGAATGTATATATTTCTTCAAAGTACACATGGCGATTTATTTAAATTGGTTATCAATTATGATCTGGGTCGAGCTATTGTAAAGGACATCACAATAACCTATTTCGACACGATTTCCCCATGTCACAACATATCTATGATAAAAGGCGGGTTTTTATTTGCAAATACTCTCAACAATAACCAGTATTTGTATCAATTTGATAAATTGGGAGAGGAAACTAGAGAGGGTGACTTGATTATAGAGTCATCATTGACGCAAAAGGAGTCGATGACTCCCAATTCAGCAAAACTTCTCAACATGAACTTTAAGGTCAAAGAGTTGGAAAATTTAATATTAATCGATACTTTGGAGTCACTAAGTCCCATTACGGACTCTCGTTTATTGCCTCATTCACGGATAGCCGCGTTGTCTACCAACGCAAATATGAAAACAATAGTTCGTGGAATGCCCACTGCAACACTAGTTGAGTCCCCTTTGGCTTTTTCACCCACTGATGTGTTTACAACTAAGTTAACTGGTCAATCTGAGAATGATGAATACCTTGTTCTCACTTCCACTCTAGCGTCAAAGACTTTGGTTCTCTCGATCGGAGAAACCCTTGAAGATGTGAACGACTCGGAATTTATCCTAGACCAACCAACTATAGCCGTGCAACAAGTTGGAAAATCATCATTGGTACAAGTATACACTAATGGAATACGCCACGTTACACCGACATCTCAAACAACAACAACAACAAGGACAAAGAGTAAAAAGACTACGGATTGGTATCCACCAGCAGGAATATCCATTACGCATGCAGCGACAAATAATCACCAAATTCTTCTTGCATTGTCCAATTCCGAAGTTGTTTATTTTGAAACCGATCCCATAGATGATCAACTAGTGGAATATCAGGACAAGTTGGAAATTTCGTCTCCTGTTACCTCAATGACTATATCCCAAAACAGAAGCTCGTTTGCAGTGATTGGTTGTTCAGATGAAACTGTTCAAGTTATCTCGCTTCAATCCCAGAGCTGTCTTGAGATCAAATCGCTTCAAGCACTTTCGTCAAAAGCTTCTTCTCTTGCAATGATGAGTTACCAACATGCTACTTTCGTCCATATCGGTATGGAGAATGGTATCTATGCAAAAGCGAGAATAGATCAGTTTAGCGGTAAATTATCAGACACTAGAGTCAAATATCTTGGTTCGAGAGCAATAAGTTTGAGACTAATCAAGTTGTCAGACGAAATAGAAGGTATTTTAGCTATATCTTCTCAAGCATGGATAGCATATCATTATCAAGGAAGTTTCAAAATTACACAATTGTTGAATATCAATATTGAGTCTGGTGCTTCGTTAGTTTCCGAAGATGTTGGAGGTGAAGCAATAGTAGGTACACGGGGACATAACTTATTGATTTTCTCTGTTGGGCAAGAAGACAGCGCATTTGATCCTAATCAAGATTTGACTATTGAAACGTTGAAATTGAGGTATATGCCACGAAAAATGATTAGTTTCGACACAAGATTGTACGTTAGTGAAGTTGGTGTGGGCGTCAAGACGCCCTATCAACAAAGTCTTACAAAAGATGTCGACGACAAAGTAGATACTACTTATTATGAGAAGTTTGGGTACGAACTAAGCAAAAACAATTGTGCATCGTGCTGTCAAGTGGTTCAAAATGGACAAGTTAAACATACTTTTGAGTTTTACAAAAATGAACAAATCATAGACATGGCCATTGCTCATTTCAACAAGAACAATTATTTGGTTGTTGGGGTAAAGAATGTTGTAGATGCCAAAAATTTACTATATACCTTCAAGTTGGATAGAAAGAAATCATTACAGTACACACACAAGACAGAATTGGACTACTTTCCGCAGGTTATTGAATTTTTCAATGATCGGGTACTAATAGGTTCAGACAATACATTATCTTTGTACGAAATGGGACAGCGACAACTACTTCGAAAGTCGTTTACTCGCTTTGATTTTCTCAAAAAGATAAACAAGATCCTTCCTTCAGTTCAGAATAGAATAATAATTGCCGACTTACAATCAGGCTCGTCGTTGTTATTTGCAAAATTTGACGCAGATGAAAATCAGTTTGTACCTGTTGCAGACGCCATTATCAAACGAAACATTACATCCATAGCCAAGCTAGATTATGATACGGTCATCATGGGGGATAAATTTGGTCAAATGGCGATATCAAGAATTGAGGAAGTTGACTCTCGTAAAATTGATCAGGAATGGTCTATTGTTAAGCAACAAACTCAAGACTCTTCAAGTATAAACTCGTGCATCTTCAAGCTACGCGATTTGTGTGAATTTTATATCCCTGACATCATCACATCTTTTCAAATGAGCGATAGCAGTAGTACAGAGGGCAGTATCTTGTATATGGGACTACAAGGTACTTTGGGAGTGATGATCCCACTCTTAACCAAGCTGGAGATCGAATTGCTATTTAACTTACAATTGGAAATGAGAAAGTTGTGCAATCCTGATGATAAGAAAACAATGGCTGTTGCAAGGTGGTTAAGTCCCTTAGGTAAAGACCATATCAAGCACCGAAGCTACTACCAGCCTGTCAAGAATGTAATTGATGGGGATTTTGTTGAAAATTTTACCTGCTTGGACCATGGCTGGAAATTGAGGATCTCACAAAGTCTAAATCGATCAATTAATGAGATCGAGAAGAAGCTACATGATGTTAGAAATAGACCCACTTTTTAGAAGTAATGCAAATGTATTTATAATGTAAAAAGAAGACAAAAATACATGAACTATAAATAGGATAGAAATTACCAAATACCAAATAACATTTCAGCTAATAAAATACAGCCTCTCTTTCTCTTACGAATCAACCATTCCCGCTTGTTGGTCCTTTTTGAAAGGAGAGGTACCATCATTTGTTTGAGTTGTTGTTGCTGTTGTTGCTGTTTTCACATTTTTAGTACTAGCTCCCGCATTAGAACCACCATGGTTCTTTCTATTCAAAGTAGGACTTCCGTTATTTGCCGCATTACTGTTACTCCCTTCGTCACTATTATTACCACTACTTCCATCGACACTTTGTTTTCTCAAAGGTGATTGTGGCCCATTAGGGGTACTGAATTGAACAAAATTCCAAAATGCAGGACTTGACTGATTTTGATTTTGCTGCTGCTGCTGCTGCTGCTGCTGAGCCTGGTAATTCTGCTGCACTTGTGACGCAGTTGAAACTTTTCCATTAATTGCAGCTTCAGTGCTATTGACACCTGGTTTCTGCAAATTTTGTTGTTGTTGCTGCTGTTGTTGTTGTTGATCCTGCTGCTGCTGTTGTTGCTGCTGTTGCTGCTGTTGTTGTTGCTGTTGTTGTTGCTGCTGCTGTTGTTGTACAGGTTGTTTATGTTGTCTGTTAGAACCACGTTCAGGTGTATATGCTTCCAATGCAGATATTTTCTTGGGACTAGTGAAAGATGCAATCACCTCCGCTGTTGTATTGTTACCACCGCTTATACTTGAATTTACTGCAACTGATGGGACTGATGGGACGGATGTGATCGACTGCACCGAAGGAATAGACGACAATGAATCGTTTTGATTCGATACGAATGAATTCATCTGTGATATGTCTTGCAAATTATTTGATGTAGTATATGACGAATCTCGAGAGTGCATATAATTATTGTTGTTACTGTTATTGTTGGATGTATTCGTTTTGGGTAAGTTGTTCAACGAATTTTGACTCAATGATGCAGTGGAAAGAGGATGCAGGTAGTTAGACATGGATTGCTTAACACCATTTATTTGGTAGTGCTGGTTTAGCGGTGGCGGTTGAACTGACAGATAAAATGAAGATAGTTGTTGCTGTTGCTGTCCTGGTTGTTGTTGTTGTTGTTGTTGTTGGTATTGATATGGTCTGGCAGAGTTTGACATGTATACGTTTGGTTGAGACATGTAGCTGAGTGGATGTGATTGACCAGAATTGTTGTTTGGGTATTGGTAATTCTTTGAATCTGATCTTGGATGATCGTAGAATGCCATGTTTTGTGGTAGTGGTTGTAACTGAGGTTGTTGTTGTTGTAATGGTATTGATGGTAATGGTTGTTGTTGCTGTTGTGGAAGTGGTGGTGGTGGTGGAGGTTGTTGTTGCTGTTGTTGCTGTTGTTGTTGTTGTTGTTGTTGTTGTTGTTGTTGTTGTTGTTGCTGTTGCTGTTGTTGCTGCTGCTGCTGCTGCTGCTGACGACTATTTGTCCGAGGTGGTTGTTGCAATTGCTGTTGAAAAGGTTGTTGAAATTGATTTTGAGCAGCTGACGGACTTGGTAACTGCTTGTGAGTTGCCAAATGTAAGCTCAATTGCCGCGAGACAGAAGAGCCTCTTCTAGTTTTCGAAATCGTGCCATCATTGATCTTACTTAGGAAGTCTGCTTTGTATGATTCACTGATTTGCCACTTCATACCTTTACCTGGTTCATTTGGTCTTCTAGGAACTTTTTCAAATGCCTTGTTCAAGGATAAGTTGTGCCTGATTGAGTTTTGCCAGCCAGTTTTAGAGTGTCTGTAATAAGCATAACGTGTTGATATCCAATTGTAAATATCAGAAAGGGACATCACTCCCATTGGATTTGATAAGATGGCCTGGGTGATCATTGTGGCATAACTATATGGCGGTTTGATATCCTTTGAGTCTTCCTTAGATAGATCCTTATCTATTTCCGATTGTAATGAGATGGCCAACACCGAAGTTGGAGAGTGATTCAAGTTAGGTGGTCCATTTTCACCCATACCGAAATTTCTTATACCACCAAAGTTGCCATTGTTTGATGGTGTTTCCGCGACGACACCCACAGAAGCGTTTGTAGCGGCGGTATTGCCGATTTTCTTTTTATTCTTCCTTTCTCTATACTTTGCGAGGCATTTTTCTAGCATCTTGGGTACAACCATTGGAGGCGAGTCAGGTAATATGAACATCATTTGAGTACCTCCAACATCCAAAATAGCGCCTGAATGCAACG
This sequence comes from Lodderomyces oxycetoniae, assembly GCF_023343755.2. Taxonomy (NCBI): domain Eukaryota; kingdom Fungi; phylum Ascomycota; class Pichiomycetes; order Serinales; family Debaryomycetaceae; genus Lodderomyces; species Lodderomyces oxycetoniae. The sequence goes on along the minus strand of NW_026055485.1, from coordinate 52,472 downwards.
CATTCACTTCTTGGGAACCAACATTTACTTTACGGCCATCGATTCTTGCACCATTTCTTCCTGACACTTTGAGTTCCCAGCACCTAAGATCAAGATTGTAGGTGATTGTTGCATGCAGTCTACTTACAATTTTCGCGGGCCCCAAATCTATATCGATTATTGAGATTGCTGCACCAGTAGTGGTGCTGCCTCCGCCGACGCCACCGCCGCCGCCGCCACCGCCAATGATTTGGCCATTGACACCACCGGTATCTGTGTTTCTTCCAATTGAGACGGCCAATGATTTAACATAATAAGTCCAGTCTTTTCCGGCAATCTTTGCATAAGCCTGGATTTCTGTTGCTGAGTTTTTGTTGTTGGCATAAATTTCTGCAACGTTTGTTTTTTCCTCTGGGCACTGCAAGACGGATATTACCGCGTTGATCATTTCCTGGTGGTCTTCAAAAGGTTCGAGGTCTGATATGGATGCGCCGTTTGCTTGTAGACGGTCCGATAGGGTACGTTTTTTTGGAGTAGTTAGTGCTGTTGCTGCCGCTGGTACCGATGTTGCTTTAACAGCCAAAGTGGGAGCAGCCAAAGTGGAAGCAGCCGAGCCCGAAACAGCCAAAGTTGAAGCAGCTGAACCCGAAACAGCTGAGCCTGAGCCTGAGCCCAAGCCCGAGCCCGAAGCAGCCGTCGAAAAAGACATTGAACCTACTTGAAAGAATTAGCAATAATGTTCTTTAGCCTCCCCCCCAATAACCAAAATATTTTTAATTGGTAACGTAACCCTTAACCCTTAAATGGTGGTGTTTTTTTTTTTTTAAATAAAAAAAAAAATATATGTGGTGTGTATAACTTTTTTAGTTCAAGGACAATATAGCTTTTTTACCAGCGGATACAAGTTGATTGTAAATTCCCACCACCCTCTTTGTTGAAGAACTTTGCCCCAAAGACTGAAAAAATTGGGTGCAATTTGTTAATTTGGAGAAATGAATATATTATCAACGCGTCTTTCCTAGGATATAGGCGCACCTTCTTTATATTTCCCTCTTTCTTTTCACTTAATTCTGGTATTAAATAAACACTATTAAACTTTTTCGCTTCATTTTTCTCTTTGAAGGAAATTTTGAATTTTTGAAATTTTTTTGTTTTTGTTTTTGTTTTTGGTTAATGGGGAGATTATGTAAGCAGTATCTTCCGACTCTCTAGCGAGCAAAGCGAGCTAGAGAGGAGGAGAGGAAGAGAAGAGAACAGTCTCTAGCGAGCAAAGAGAACAGTCTCTAGCGAGCAAAGAGAACAGTCTCTAGCGAGCAAAGAGAACAGTCTCTAGCGAGCAAAGAGAACAGTCTCTAGCGAGCAAAGAGAACAGTCTCTAGCGAGCAAAGAGAACAGTCTCTAGCGAGCAAAGCGAGCTAGAGAGGAAGAAAGGAAGGTGAAGAATTACTCTAGCGAGCAAAGCGAGCTAGAGAGGAGGAGAGGAAGAAAAGAGAACAGTCTCTAGCTCGCTTTGCTCGCTAGAGAGGAAGAAAAGAGAACAATCTCTAGCGACTCTCTAGCGATCAAAGCGAGTTAGAGAGGAAGAGGAAGAATTGCTTTAAAGACTCTTTACCAAGCAAAGCGACTCTTTAGGGAGGAGAGGAAGAGGAAGAATGGCTCTAGCGACTCTTTAGGGAGGAGAGGAAGAGGAAGAATGGCTCTAGCGACTCTTTAGGGAGGAGAGGAAGAGGAAGAATGGCTCTAGCGACTCTTTAGGGAGGAGAGGAAGAGGAGGAATGGCTCTAGCGAGCAAAGAGAGCTAGAGAGGAGGAGGGGAAGAGGAAGAATTGCTTTAAAGACTCTTTACCGAGCAAAGCGAGCTAGAGAGGAGGAGGGGAAGAGGAAGAATTGCTTTAAAGACTCTTTACCGAGCAAAGCGAGCTAGAGAGGAGGAGAGAAAGAGGAAGAATGGCTCTAGCGACTATTTAGAGAGGAAGAAACGAGAACAGTCTCTAGCGAGCAAAGTGAGTTAGAGAGAAAGAGAGAAAGAGGAAGAATGGCTCTAGAGAGAAAGAGAAGAAGAAGAAGAAAAGAGAACAATCTCTAGCGACTCTCTAGCTCGCTTTGCTCGCTAGAGAGGAGGAGAAGAAGAAAAGAGAACAATCTCTAGTGAGTCTCTAGCTCGCTTTGCTCGCTAGAGAGGAAGAGAGGAAGGGGAAAATGTACTAGTATCGCTACAAAGTGCTGCTCTTAAGTGCTGCTCCACTATCGAGCAGAGCGAGATGATGTACTAGTGTTGCTACTAGTATCGCTACAAAGTGTTGCTCTTAAGTGCTGCTCTTAAGTGCTGCTCTTAAGTGCTGCTCTTAAGTGCTGCTCTCAAGTGCTGCTCTCAAGTGCTGCTCTCAAGTGCTGCTCCACTATCTCGCTCCGCTCGATAGTGTCGTATCGCTACAAAGTGTTGCTCCACTATCTCGCTCTGCTCGATAGTGTCGCTCGATAGTGTCGCCCTAGGTGAATTAGAGCTCAAGACAGAGCCAGGAGATTGAGAGATCCCATTGATGAGCCAGTACCAGAGATGGAAAGGGCATCTGCTGTATCAAAGTGACATGGCAAGGGTAACGACGAGAGACAGATGGAAAAGTAATAGAACGCCAGTAGATCAATCAATAGCTATTCAAAGGCATGCTCAAAATAATGAGACACCTATATCACATACATTTCATCTCTTTTCAAAATAAATTACACTCATAGTCTATTGGAATGATAAAAGAGCCCTGATTCAACTCGAACCCGCGGGCGTCAGTAGTTTCCCTCGTAACAACATCAATATCCAAATCTTCCTCTTCCATTCTCATCTTGGTCAATTCAGACTCATCTATAATGTCAAACTCGTCCTCCTTCTCCACATAATCTATATTCTCTTCAACTTCAACAAAATCCGGAGCTAGAGCGCTCCATTTTTGAGGAAATTGCACCAGCCAGATGTAAATAGCTCCGCTATCTAATCCAATTGATCCTATTTTGCAACGATTATAGTTCCACTTGACATCAATCAATTCTTCATTTGAACCTTCCAAGATCTTGATCAACGATCCCATTGATGTTTCCCAAAGATACAAATCGTGAGAAGATTGGCCGTGAGTTGATGCTACCAAGAAATCACCGTTATGGTTAAAGCTTATTGAGTTCCACTGTAGTCGATTAACAACATCTTGATACTTGTGGTCAATTTCAAAATCCCACTCTTTGGTATCATTGTCATTTACAATATCGGGCAAATCAATCTGCCGTATTACCCTATCGGAAAAATTGAGGGCCAACTTCCGGCCGTTTAAAGAAATGGAAATATTCTTGATGTTGGAATTGGCTAGCTTAACAGAATACATTAGCTTCAAATCTATAGTGCGGAAAATATTCAACCAACCTTTACTCGTGCCGGCAAAAATATACTGCCCGTTTTGCGTGAAAGTTGTTACCAAGGTCGCAAGCTTGTCATTGTGCCCAATTCGCCGTTTCTTTACTTTAAATGCCTCTTCTTCACCAGACTCCTCCCCATTGTTATTATCCTCTAAGGGATTTGTTCTCAATTTCGTCACTTTTGGTGCCTTGGCATTGCTCATATCAACATGCACAGGAGAGTCATCAAATAACGACGCAACAAACACAAAGTGGTTACTAGGATGCATGTTTGCCAGCCAGATTGGGCCATCGAACTTCACTTGTCGTATAACGGGGGACTCATGTTCATCAATGATGTTTCTACTGCAAACTATCTTACTCAAATCCCAAAGCTTACAATACCAGTCTTGCGACGAGGTCAATAAAAACCGCCCACATTGAGACCATGTAATTGAGGTGATCGGCCGTGTATGACAATCCTGAGTAATATGGGCTATCAATCCATTAGAAACCATATCATAAATAACAATTGATCCATCGGATAAACCCGACGCCAAATAGTCTCCTTGCTTGCTAAACTGAATGCTCACAGAATGCCCATAATTCAAGGTTGTTGATAAAGTCTCGGGAAACTCTTTGGCCACAGAAAAGGGATCTTGAAGCGATAAGTTCATCAAAAGTAACTTCCCTTACTTACCCTGACTGGTTTTTCAAATCTCTATTTTTCATTTTCTTTTTTGCCTTATAGATTTATTTGTAGAAGAATATTGCAATCCAGCAAGGAATAGAAGTAGTTGGGCTAGTTACGCCTGAGTTGATCTGAGCTACACCTGCTAGCTATATCTGCGGAGTCACCGAACTACACCTGCTGAACTACGCCTGCTAAGTTACACCTGCTGAGTTACACCTGCTGAGTTACACCTGCTGAGTTACGCCTACTGAGTTACACCTGCTGAGTTACACCTGCTGAGTTACACCTGCTGAGTTACACCTGCTGAGTTACGCCTACTAAGGTACGTCTGCTGAGTTGAACCTGCTGAGCTACTGAGCTACTGAGCTACTGAGTTACCGAGCTACTGGGTCGCTGAGCTACACCTACTGAGCTACTGAGCTATACCTACTGAGCTACTAAGCTATACCTCCTTTAACCATCGTCCCCCCCCCCCCCCCCCCCCAAGACTCAATGAGCTTGAACTATGGCATTAATTTCTGGCAAAATAAATCTATATGAGCTATCGACAAAATCCGTGAGGTCTCCCTCCTTAAGCCAATCCTCAAGTGTATCTTCCTTGGACACAAATGGATTAAGAAGGAAAGCCAGATTCGACGATAGGTCGGCAACAAAGATTAGTTTGGCCTTGAAACTGTACAGGAACGAATCTATTAAAAGTAAAGATAGCTCAGTAAAACTGCAAAATACGGAGGCTATAGAAATGGAGCAACGCAGAATGTTTAGTTGGTCACCGTTGAAAAAGATAAACGAATTGATCATGTCATCAAAGTTTGAACAGGGTTCAGTTACTCACGTTATATCAAACTCAATATACATTGCTGTGGCAACAATCAAATCCAACATTGTGATATTCAACTATAAGCAAACCATCGAAGTCATATTGAAAGTGGGTACGGGCGATGAGGACACAAACAATGACATCACCAGAGGTGATGAAATCACATCTATGGCATTTTCTTCGGACTCAACTTTCTTCGTCGCTGGGTATAAGGACGGAGTTATACGTGTGTGGAATATGAATTCTAATAGATCCTCACTGATACCAAGTTTGGTAACACCTTTTTTTACCATATACCCAATTCTGACAAATACAACTAGTTCAGAAGGTCATTTTTTAAACACGGCAATCACATTTATCGATTTTGTTCAGCTACGAAACTATCAAATAATCAGCATCGACGAGTCAGGTATGGTGCTATATCACAAAATACTGACGAAATTGATAAACAAGTATGTCAAATCTGAACGGTTGCTAGGGTTTGGTAACTCTATAAGAAATGATGATACCAAGCTGAAGATCTTGAATTTTGGTGCATTGCCCTTGGGATCATCACACCAGATTACCGACGAGATGGGCGTTATATCAATAATGACTTTGGACGCATTGATTATAGTATCAACCACTTCTATAAATGATCCTGGAATGAGCAATGTTCTACCCCAATTCAAAATAAATAGTAGGTCAAAAGATCCAAGCAGCATTCAAAGTGAATCATTATCATTCTCAGCAATGAATTGGTTCCCATGTGTTGACACGCTGAATGGGATCAGCAATGCTAAATTGGCATACAGCTGGAACAGTTTGTTGGGCATAGTTGAATTGGATAACAGAATCCTTCCTCAAAACTTGATACACATTGTTCACGAGGCCAGAGATAAAGATAAAGCAGTTCCCAAACTACCATTTCGAAAAACTTGCAAATGGACATGTACTGATGCAAACATTATAGATTTGAAATGGGCTCTGTCTGAAGTATTGTGCGTTTTTACACAAAATCCTGGAGGAATAGTGGTGATGAAAACTTTTTATTACGATGGCTCATCGCTTACTCAGATTGCGCAAGATGAACTTGGCGATGGTATAAAAGAGATCAAAACTACCAAGCAAAGTCTCCTTGTTTTGAAGAATTCGGGATTATACCTTGGAAGACAGTTGAGCTGGGCTGATATATTGTTGGAAAAGGTTTCCAAATTAAAGTATGTTGAGGCACTAAGCATTGCTGATGAATTTTACCAAACTACTTCCAAGGGTAAACTAACAGCAGTTGGGTTGCCTGTTAATCGAGCAAAAAGAACCAAAGTGCTACGACCTTACTTGATAGATATTATGAAAGAATCAATACCGCATCTACTAGTTCAGAATGATGATCACGAAAAGAACTTGAAAATATACTTCAACATAATCACATATGTCGGATCTGCTAATATTTTGGAAGATTTACTCGAGGCAGTGAATAATGACGAGGTATTTTTTGGAGTCTTGGAGTCTTATTTACTCTTTGACATAATTCAAGCTTTACCACCAGCAGTGTTGAAACGCCTTGTAGAGTATTACGCATCAAACGAGAAAGGTGAACTACTAACCGAAATCTTGTGTACATTGGACATCAATAGTCTCGACATTGACTTAACGATTCAGTTGTGCAAAAAACACAAGTTGAGAGATTGTTTGATCTACATTTGGAACTCCCTCTTGAATGATTACGAGTCACCTTTGATTGATTTTATTGGTGATTTTCGAGATCCCAACTTTGCGGATTCAGAGGACGGTTTAAAGGCTTACGCATACATGTCTTACATACTCACCGGAAGACAGTATCCTACTGACAAATACATTCAGCGCGAAGAGATGAACGCCATTAGATCAGTGTGTGATATTTTATTCTCGAGTAGTGCAATTGAAAGGAATGGTAAGGTTGTACCAGCAGCAAACAATCACACAATATTTCCCTACCTTTACACTTTTCTTGAAGCAAACTCATTTCAAATGCTATCTACCCTTAATGAATTTTTCGAATCATCGTTTTTGAACGAAGATGCTAGGTACAATAGACAATATTTGATTGAAGCACTACTAGATTTATTCGATGCAAATGAGTCGAATTTTACAAGTTTTGATAAATGTCAATTAGCCATTTTTATTGCACGGAATTATCCAAAATACTCTCAGCTCATAAGACTTTCTGAGTCCACTTTGGATAAAGTTATAAACGCTTTATGTCAAAACTTGGATGATTCCATAGTGGAGGATTGCGAATTAGCTTTAGAGAGTCTCGTATCTCAGTACTTGCCAGAAGATGAAACATTTATCGAGAAATTGCAGTTGGTCAAGTTTTACAATGTACTAGGTGATATTTTCAATTCAGAAGGTAAATACTCGCGTGCTTTGGAAATGTGGTTATTGAAGAACGATAATGATGCGAAAGTGAGTCGAGATGATGAGCATATAACTCAATTGATGAACTTGATTGAAAACTCATTTACCAAAACCAAAAATGCCAACGAAAAGATAAATATTATTAAAGTATTAAAAGGGAACTTTGCCAAGTTTGTTCGATTAGATTATGACTCAACTTTCTTTAATTTAATCAATAAGTTTGCTCCAAAATTGCACACAGAGATTTTAAACGTCAACAATGATGATGATAAGAAGAACAAGAATGATAGCGGCAATGATGATGATAGTATTGTTGTTTATCAGTACATAACCAAATTGTTCTCATTGAGCGGATACGAACCGGATCCATCTATTATCACACAATATATAAAATTGTTGATTAAATTTGATAAGATGTCTGTATTTGAATTTATCAACCATTGGAAAGCACACATAGTATCAAATGGAAATTATCAGGAGATATTACAGCTTCTTCGTGATAATTCTATCATTAACGGAGAAGCCTGTCTTTTTGCATTTCAGTCAGAATTCGAAGCTGCGGTATCTTGCATCCTCAACCATTTGGAAAACTTTCCCGAACCAACCACCAAAAGTAATCAATTTGCCGATTTACTAGGTTATTGTATGGATATATGCGAAAGTCCTGAAACTTATAATGTACACGTTGAAGATGGCGTTACCTTGAATGAGCAATTATGGCTTAAAGTTATATACACATTAGTCGATATGGCGAGTAGTAGAGAGGGAGATGCGCGGAAAACCATTAATCTTTTTATTCATGATTGTTTCCGCAAGGTGAGTGAACACAAATTAAACTATTCTAAAGGAGGGAGCGGAGAAAAGTCCTTTTTGACAATCTTTAATAGATTTCTTCAACAATATTCTCATAATAAAGACAATGATGATGATGATAATGACACTACTAGTAATAACAATAATAATATTCGAGTAAAATCCGCGACATTGTCCAATATTCGAGGAGTCTTACAAGAAGTCTTCATTTCATACTCGTACGAAAGCGAGATGTTAAAAATATCACTAAAAATGTTGAATGATGACGTTTACAAAACAATGCTCGTTATAAGGAATAATCGATTGAGAGGGCTTATTTTGAAAGCAGCTCAAGCGTGTGCTTCATGTGGAAAAATAATGGGTGGTGAAGAAGGAGAAGATGGTGGTCTTTCTAGTGCCACTTACGAACAGCATATCCTTGCATGGGAAGATCGCGAGCGTAACAAACTACCCATGTCGCAACCAATGGATAAAAAGAATGGAAAAGACGATATAGAGGCTAGGTTCCATTCACTAAAGCTACTTTATTTCGAGTGTGGACACAGTTACCATTCGACATGTTTGAAAAAGTTACTGAAAACAAAAACATGCATCATTTGTGATTGAACTGTATGGAAAAGAAAGGTCTTCTCCGTCTGATCTGCCAAACTGTTAATGTTACAATTTACATTAATCGTGCCATCACTACCATTATCTTTCTATACATACCTTTAATTCTAAGCTTGTTTCTTCTTGATCCCTTTCTTGCGTTCAACACTTTGGATCACCCTTTCCAAACTTAATTTAACATCGCCTTTTTGAAAATGCTCCAAATTATAATATTTTGGTGCAATTTCAACCAACCATTCAGGGTTTACAACTGTAACAGTTCTAATATAATTCTTACTTGTCAATACAAATTCGTTGTATATCAACCATTCGCCTTCTTTTACCACAACGGTGCTAGGATGTATAAGAACATCTTGATTATCCTTAACTGTAAGATACCCCTTAGCACCACTTTTCCTTTTAGCCACTTGCATAAAAAACCCTCCAACTAGGGCCTTTTTGACGTTTTCCCAATATAATCCATCAGGAATTTGGTTATATTGAGACACAAGCTCCAAATCATTTCTCTCCATTATATTCAGTAGTTGAAAACGAACACTTCTTGCTGAACTTAAAGATCTATAATTGAGGAAATTATCTCGACACCATTGGTGTTGTGATATTCCCAACTCCTGGGGCGTGTTTTCAAAAGCTTCATAAACATTAATCAAAGTCAAGTGATCACTATCAGGATGAGCAAAGGAAAACTTGGCTTCATCGGCACGCTGTCTTGCAGATGCCGGCCGCACAAACACAGAAGGAACGCTCAACATTGCCACTATAGTCAATATCTCCTCCGAACATTTGAAAGCAGGTGATCCTATAAGCATAACGGCTAACATTGGGTCTAATGGGAAATGTGACGCCAAACGACCAAGTGCTGTGAGATCTCCATCATCTGATAGACACTGGAGGTAATTCAACTCCTCCAATGCTCTCATCATGGTTTCAGGAGCCGGAGGATCCATAAAATCGAAATGGACTAAATCATCAATACCTAATTTCTTTAACTCCAACACTGTTGACGCTAAATTTGATCGGAGAATTTCCGGGTAAGATTGCTGAATCAATTCCTTTTGGAACGCTTCCTCTGTATATAAGCGGAAACATTTTCCCGGTCTTGTACGACCTGCTCTACCTGCTCTCTGTTGAGCACTTGCTTTTGAAATAGGAGACACCAACAATGATTCAACTCTAACTCTTGGGTTGTACACTTTTTGCTTGGAAAATCCCGGGTCAACAACATAAACTACACCATCAATTGTTAAGGAGGTTTCTGCAATGTTTGTGGATACAATAACTTTTCTACCTGGTTTACCTTTTGGGTTCGGATTAACTGGCGCAGGATCAAAAATTTTCTGTTGTTGTTGAGGTGGTAGTGAACCATATAATGGGTATACTTTTAGCGGACCACAATTCTGCTCTCTGATAAGAGCATCTCCTTCCAATTGTATTTTTCTGCAAGCTTCTTCGATTTCTTCTTCACCAGTAAGAAACACTAAAATATCCCCTTCATCTTCTGTAGCATGAATTTGCAAAGCTGTTCGTATTGCAGCATCAAGATAATCTCTTTGGAACTCGGGTGTATAATAAAGCTCTACTGGGTGGGTTCTTCCAGGAACGGCTAATAATGGCGCGTCATTGAAATAACTTTGAAATTTTTCAGCATCTAAAGTAGCCGACATAATGATAATCTTCAAATCTGGTCTCCTTACACTAACTTGTTTGATCAACCCCATCAAAATATCCGTTGCCAATGTTCTCTCATGTGCTTCATCTAGTATTATACATGAGTACCTCAATAAATCGTGATCATCCATCGCTTCCCTTAACAACATACCATCAGTCATATATTTTAGTATAGTCTTTGGTCCATTCTTGTGTTCGAAACGAACACTATAACCGACTTCTTCACCCAATTCAACATCCATTTCATCAGCTACTCTCAGGGCAACCGACATTGCTGCAACTCTTCTAGGCTGCGTACAAGCAACTTGTTTACCGGTTAAATGTGGCATTTCATCGTACAACACAAATTGTGGAATTTGAGTAGTTTTACCCGACCCAGTCTCTCCTACAAAAACCATTATTTGTGTTGAATGGAAAATTTTCAAAAATGTTTCACGTTGAGAATGAACCGGTAAATTACGTCTTGTTTCAAGGATCTTGTAGTAGGTTTGCGAGAAACCTTCACCAGTAAATGGATTCTTGGGCCCATTTTCCAACCTCTCAGCATCTTTAGATGTTGTTTGATGACGTACGAGTCCATTGAACTCGCCTGCATCATGATGTACTAGCTCTTGTCTTAAACTGGCATGCGGATGTTTCTTTAATAATTCTTCTGCCGCCTCGGCGACTTTCTCGGCCTGTGACTCCTCATCGTCAATCACTTTCTGTCTCTTACGTGACCTTTCTCCCATCACTGTGCTCTAGCTTAATGGGCGAATGGCGAAACAATGTAAAAGTTTTGAAACCAGGGTGAGAGCAAGATTTTCAGAGATGAGATGAGCCCGCGATGAGATGAGCATCGCAAAAAATAAAATTTATTTCATTCTTGTTTGACCAAATGACACGACGAGCCAGAGATGATGGCCAGAGATGATCACCAGAGGTTGGTCTTATCTGCTCACAGTATACCTCCATGAGCCAGAGATGATCCCATCGGTCCTTCATGCTCTGCGCGCTCTTACTTCATGATGGATATTTTCTTCTCTATTGTTACCAACTAAAGCGGTCCTTGCTCTTTCTCTTTTTCAAGCTGGTCTCCCCCCCCCCCCTTCCTCATCTTTGTAGGTGCAAAAACCAATCATTTAATCCAGCGCTCAATACTTCCCTAATAAAATCCCCGTTAGACTTCATAACAATTCCTCTCAATTTAAACCAGCCAGCAATGGCTTGTTGCAATTTGCCTCTATTTTTCAAGTGGGTTTGGCACAAAGTTATAAAATTATAGTCCATGAAAAACTCATCAAACAATAACAAAACAATCTCAAACTCTTCACGAGACAACTCAATCTCACCGAGAAACGGCAATACTTGAAAGATTTCTAAATAAAACTTGATAAACATATCCATTTTATTCTCAATGGTTTGTTTAGGTCGCGTTACGGTATCATTCAAGTTCTTAACAAAACAATAGAGCGATATAATGAATAGCATCCCCAGTTTATGTAACAGTTCATGGATTGCCAAGATCTTAGCATCATTAATCTTGGCTTGTCTCTTGTAATAAATCGAGCTATTGATCAATGTCAATGAGGGCGCAATCTTGCGTGTGGTGGTGGTGGTGGTGGTGGTGGTGGATACATTGTTCTTGTTGTTGGTAGTGGTGGAGGGTGATTCTACTCGAGGCTCTAAGAACTGGAGCGTTCCCTCAATTGATAAATCTGGCAGTTGGCTTGATGCCATTAGATAGCAATTTGGAAAAATACTAGAGAAAATGGTATTTCTAGTGAATAAGTTTGACCAGCAAAATGTATAAAAAGCCCCTTTTCTTGTGTTATGCCAGATCTTATATCTACTTTGCCGTTGCAAAACAAAACATTTCCCAAAGAAAGCCCAATTACTGGATACAACACTATCGAGCAGAGCGAGATAGTGGAGCACCATTGACTAACAGGTAAGCTCGGCACTATTGAGCAGATCGAGATAGTGGAGCACCATTGACTAACAGGGTGCAATCAAACCCGTGTGTCTCTAATGGGGCCAAAACCGATGCTAGACTTTCCAAGTATCTCTGCTCTATAAACTCTGACTAGTGAGACGGTCATCAGATATATTAGATTATAGAGATCTTCTACAGAGAAATCATTTCTACGTCTAGAGAAGAATCAGCTCTAGGATTTGCTTCTACATTGGTGTTGCATGAGATTGAAATGGCTGCGAAAAAAAAAAAGATTAGAGAGGATGAAAACTTGGCCAAACCAACACTATCGAGCAAAGCGAGATAGTGGAGGACAGACTATTGATGCATTGACTATTGACACATTGACTAGTTGATAGGAACTAGGTACTATTAACTATTTGGTTACTACTGGCCAGTTACTATTGGGACTATTTGGTACTATTTGGTGTTGCTCGATAGTGTTATAACAAGCTAGTCAGTACTGCTCGATAGTATCGCGACATGCGATATAAGTCGCACAAACCTCCAATATTCCTTTATATACGCTTTAAGTTATATTTAAATCTCTTCAAACCCGTGGTAATATATAACTACAGTGACCATTACTATTAACTACTGTCAACTCCCATCATATAGCTAGATAACATTCATTCTGTAGAAAACAATATTAAAAGTATATGCCAATTGAAGAAGTTGGCAGGGGCGAAATCATGTGCTATCATCTCACCCAAAACTATCGCTAGTCAGTGTTCCTAGTAAGTGCTGCTCGATAATGTCAATAGTGTCAATAGTGTCGGTAGCAGCTAGTGTCGATAGCGTCGATTGGAAATGGAAAAACGAGTACTTTTTCTTTTGTTTTTACCTCTTTTTTAAAATTGACCATTGTAAATATTTTTTTTTAAAAAAAGTTCCCAAATAGTAATAGTGCTACTTTGGGAACAAAATTCCTCAAAAAGTTTAGATTGTTTATCATTGACAATTGTATCAGTTTTTACTCCTATTTGGTATTCTTTTTCCCGACACTATCGAGCGACACTATCGAGCGAAGCAACACTAACTGCCACCAACACTATTGAACAGAGCGAGATAGTGGTGCAACACCACCGACACTATCGAACAGAGCGAGATAGCGGAGCAACACTTTGTAGCGATACTCGCTCTGCTCGATAGTGTCGATAGAGTCGGTAGCAGTCAGTGTTGTTCCACTATCTCGCTCTGCTTGATAGTGGGAGTGTAGAAAAATGCGCGGGTGAAATTCTGAAACATTGCAAAAATTTCTATACAAGCTTAACTTATTACAATAGTATGGCTGGCACGTTAAGTTTGTATGCTATTGTAAGTGGCACGCTAATTACGGGAGCAGCCAACTCCCTTTTGACGAAATATCAAGATAATCAATGTGTCAAGCACTGTTCGTCACTTGACGATCCCACCTTGCGTCAAAATTTCAACCAACCAGTGATACAAACCTTGCAGATGTTCCTTGGTGAATTCGCTATGCTCTTTGTCTACTTGATATATCGGTACTATAATAACGTGGAAAAATTAGCTTTACAAGCAAGCGTTGAAAATGACGCAGCTGTCAAAACCAATGATGGGAAAATAGGATTATTTCAAAATTGGAGATTGGCAATTCCGGCAATTTGTGACTTGAGTTGCACAACCTTGTTAAATGTGGGGTTGATATATACTCCGGTATCCATATACCAAATGACTAGAGGTTCCGTGGTATTGTTTGTTGCTGTGCTTTCTGTGATATTCCTCAAGAGGAAAATCACTAAATTGCAATGGGCGAGCTTAGCTTTTGTTAGTCTCGGTGTCGCCATTGTTGGGCTAAGCGGGTCAAGAAACAGTGGCAATACCAGCGATGGAAAATCTGTTTCTGCTTTATCTGCCGCCAACACCACCACCACCACCACTTCTGCGGCAGGTTTGCTTATATTTGGAATTATCTTAATTGTTCTTGCCACATCGTTGCAGGGTATTCAATTCGTTGTTGAAGAGCATATACTTGCTAAAAATCCAATTATGCCACTTCAACTAGTCTATATTGAAGGGTTTTTTGGAGTAGTTACGATTTTTGTATTTATGATTATTTTCAACTATATATTCAGCTGGCTTGACACTCCTGCTGAGTTTGGCGATTCTCAATTCAACATGATAGAAGCATTTAGACAAGTTTTAACTAATAGAACAGTATTGATATCATCAATACTCATTATGATTTCAATTGCAGGTTTCAATTATTGCGGATTGTCCATTACTCATCGAATTTCTGCCACGGCCAGATCTACTGTTGATACATGCAGAACATTGATTGTTTGGATTGTGGCTTTAATAATGCAATGGGAACGGTTTTATTTTTTGCAGTTAATGGGGTTTGTAGTGTTGGTATTTGGAACACTATGTTTTAATGGTGTACTCACTGCTGAGAATTGGAAGTTTGTTCCTAATTGGTTGAAAGAAAAAGATAACGATTTTGCAGAGATCAGTGCTACTGCTGAGGAAACACGAACTTTGATTGAAGAGTTTGAGGAGTTTGAAAATAGAACATGATGAAAGAAGCTTTTAGTGCTACTTACAGATACGGTGAAGTCGTGGCATTATTAGGCTAGTCGGATCTTTTTTTTTCTTTTTTACTATTGATCTGCTTTCACTTCTTCACACCTTCTCCTTGATTACTGGAAAGCCTATGTGACTCACATGTAACAATCGATAATTGTTACAAATAGATTCCAAGAGATAGAAAAAGAAACGACCTATGCATCATTTTAACATTACTTAGATCCCCTAATTACCATATCTGACAATTGGACTAAACAGTAAACTGGTTTTCTTTAGTAGTCATCGATATACAATTAAGGATTGTAAGTAGAGGAAATGAATATAACCGTATCTGTCAACTGATGCAAAGGAAAAAAAAAAAAAAAGAAAGTGTTCATAAGCTTCTAGTCCATCTCTTTTAGTTTTATAAAATTATCCGAAATGTATATACATGCAGCTTCATGTTGAGAAGTATATCACACCGTTGCCTTGTCAATTTCTTTTCCCCTTAATAGAGGAGGAGAGAGGTGCTGGTTATTTCCAAAAAAAAAAAAATAAACATAAAGTTTGAGCCGCGCGAGTTACCTAATTTGGCTATATTTGTGTGAACATTATTCAGATATGTGGGACCCATGAGATTACGTGTAGATTGCAAATATGCATTGGCTAAAAGTCTGTATATATTTAGCCAATATTATTTTGCCTGGCGAAGGCTAGTTCAGATGAATTAGTGTTTATTTTCATTTCTCTACTGGGTTTATCGGGTCATATTCTGCTCCATCTCTCAGTAAGAGCATGTGGCTTGCATCTTTTACTACAAGGCAAACACAAAATTTTTTACCACATTATTCCAAAAGAGGTTGCTTATTCGTGATCCCATTAATTATCCCACCTTTTTATACTTTGCCTTCATCATATACGTACAAGCTCGGCTTTTAAATTTGGCAATTACACTATCGAGATAGTGGAGCAGCACTTAGTAGCAGCACTTAGTAGCATCTCTTAGTAGCGTAAACTTTTGAGTCTTTTATGCTACCAATTAACACCCTCGGAATTGATATTTTGTGCTTCTAGTAAAGCTTTCTGGCAATAAACTACTGTAATTTCACTCTCTAGTTTTCATATTAATAATACAATCAGATTGCGGAGGGAGGAACCCAAGCTCGTTCACGGGAGAGTGCTGTAGAGGATGCAACGTATTAAAACCGACACTAGGGAGCGAAGGGAGCTAGTAGAGCAGTACTGACTACACCGACACTAGGGAGCGGTACTGAATAGCTTACATTAGTCAAATGTTCTCCCACAGATCAAAAGTCAGCCCCCTTTTTTTTGGAGTAGCTTTCTTAACCTTCATTTGAGTAAGACAATGTTGATGTGCTTTCAACCCGAGGGAAGTGTTTGACTACTTATAGGCACAAGAGTCGATAGGTTTATTTAATTTCGTGTTATTTTGTATACGCGAAAATCAAGAATTTTCAAGAATTTAACTTAATGAGGTTAGTGCATATGCTGTTACTATAAGCAACGGAACATTGAAAATTACAGGACAGCAAATATCAACATGTACTTGGGTCAATAACAGACCCCTTGTAACCGTGTAAAATAGGGTTCTAATTTCGCTCAATGCAAGTAATATAGGACGATGTAATGGTAACAGAATAAAGTCGTGTTAGTAATTGATCATCGGCTTTGTTTTCCACTACATTATCGTCCTTGTTACAACGTACTGGGAATATCCCTTTTGTAATAGCACAAACTTGGACAATTTTAGGTAGTAAGAAAATGCAACAAACTGAGACACAAGCTATACATGTTTAAAGCACTACTACACGATCAAGCATGCTACACAATAAATATCCTACACATTAAACATCCTACACAATAAACATGATACACAATCAAAACACCCTACAAAATCAAAACACCCTATACAATTAACATGCTACACAATCAAAACACCCTACACAATTAACATGCTACACAATCAAAACACCCTACACAATTAACATCCTACAAAATCAAAACATTACAATCAAGACACCTACACAATTAACACCTACACAATTAACCTCTACACAATTAACACCTACACAATTAACCTCTACACAATTAACCTCTACACAATTAACCTCTACACAACTAACTCCTACATAGTGGGACGGTACTAAATCAAGCTTTGATCTTTCACAAAGCTATCTTGGTCTATCACTTACTATTAAAAAGCTTTTTCTGCGGTGTTTGTTTTTAGTACCTTAATTAGAACTCATTTTGACGATAGTATTATAACCGAATGTGCAAAAAAAACACATAAACAAATTTAATAAATCTTTACTAGAAAATAATACGAATCAATCATCAAGAAAAGAAAATGGCTTAATAGAATTATTACTATTAATGTGTGTGAAAAAAAAAATTGCTTAATAAAATTATTAACAACTCATATGTGAAAAAAAAAAAATAGAGTAAATAATGTGAATAGACAATGTGAGAAATTAACGTAGCTAAGTAACATGACTAAATAATATGAGAAAGAAATAAGAGTTAAATATCCAAAGTATAAATTATAAAACCGAAATTCAAAAATTAAAAGTCGAATATCAAAGATTGTATATCGGAAATTGAACCTCGAAAATCCAAGATTAAAAGTCGATTTTCACTTTTCACAATAATAGCACCAAAATACCCTCCGGAAATCGTTTTTTGTACTTGACCACGTGACCCACATTCCAAGATACGACGGGTTTTTTAAATTCGCGTAAATTTTTTACCAGCAAAATGCTTTATATGCAGTATTTCATGCAATGTCTATAAAATTCAAATATTTTGTAAACAAGCTGAAAACAATCACAAAAATATTGTCAAGCTTCTTTTCCATTTCCTCTTCAACCAGGAGAAATATACCAGATGGCTTTTATTTGCAGTAAATAAAAAAAAAATTACCTTAAGATGGAACAGGAATGCAAGTAAAATAAAACGCCAGACTTTTTGGGTCAAGCTGGGCTTTTTTTTTTTTTTGAACAAATATAAACAATAACATTTCCACTTATCGTCAAAATTTCTCCTTCCTTTCCCCCTTTGTAGGTTTTCTTATTTCTTATAAATTACTTGCTTCTGTTAAAGGGCTTCTTTTTTTTTTTTCATTCGCTTGACAACTGAATCTGTCCAAGTAGAACATACCGACCCTTATTCGTTCATTCTAAGACCAACTGACTATTCATTCATTGATACTTACACACAGCTAGATATTTGGATATTACCCGCTAACAGCTAGAAAGATACCCCCCCCCCAATAATAGAATATGAAGTTTTCCATACCCACATTAATCACTGTCTTATCCTCAATAATAGCAGTGGATGCTACTTGTGAATTCTCCGGAGGCAACTACTATTGTTCAGAATCTAAAAAGGTTGTTTATAAAGGTATTGGGTTTGCTGGAAGTTACCAAGATGTAACTTATATGGATGAAACTACAGGAAGCTGTCATCAACAGAGCTATTCCTTTTCCGGTAACTTGTCTCCCTTGGACGAAGAATTATCTGTCCATTTTAGAGGCCCTTTGAAATTATTGCAATTTGGTGTTTACTATCCAAGTGGTGATAAGCACAAAAGGAATAATCGCCGTGATGAAGAAAATTGTAGTGTGCAGCATGTTCATCATAAGCATAAAAGAGCTACTGAGATTGTCGAAGTAACTCAAACTGTCTATGTCGATTCAAATGGTAATCTAGTCACAACTGAAACTCCTGTAGCTGAGCTGCATCCTGAAACAAGTGCGGCGCAAGAACCAGTACAAGTCCAAGAACCAGTACAAGAACAGGCGCCACCTCCTCCTCAAGGAACCACTTCAGTCACAGCCCTTGCAGGTGAGGGAAAAGCATACAGACCAATCTCAACATTGTCAGCACCAACTACAACTTCATCCGTCGAAGCAACTAGTACTGCCACGGCAGATGGCGCATGGTCAAGAGACTCCTATTATACTCCAGGAAATACCGATAACTGTGTGTTTTTGAATTACCATGGTGGTTCCGGCTCCGGTGTTTGGTCAGCAGCATTTGGAAACTCTCTTTCTTATGCCAACCTGGATAATTCGGGAGCCTCATCATCCCCCGTCGCTTTGGAAGAGATCACCATTGGTTCGAATAAAGAATTTGTTATTATGTCAGGTCAACAATGCTCTGGTAGCTCATGTGGCTACTATAGACCAGGATCAGTGGCACACCATGGTTTTGGCGGAAATGCTAAAATTTTTATTTTTGAATTTGAAATGCCTAGTGACAACTCAGGATCAGGATTCAATGTAGACATGCCTGCTGTTTGGATGCTTAATGCTAAGATTCCAAGAACTTTACAATATGGAGATGCCTCATGTTCATGTTGGGCAACTGGTTGTGGAGAATTGGACTTGTTTGAAATTTTAACCGCTGGCTCAAATAAAATGATTAGTCACTTGCACGATGGACAAGGTGCTGCTAAACAGCAAACAAATATTGGTGGTGGTGGTTCACAAGATTATTTTGCTAGACCTGTATCAGGATCTTTTAAAGCCGCAGTGATTTTCCTTGGTGATGAGATCCATGTCGTTCAAGTTGATGACAGTACTGTGTTTGGATCTTCCTTAGACGAAGCCACTGTTAACTCATGGCTACAGCAACCAGGCTCTCTTGCTACCCTTGGTTATTAAAGAAAAAAAATTAAAAAAAAAAGCAGAATATTCAAGATATATAACTTCGTTTCATTATGTATAATTATATAGGCTGCTTGTAGTTTTTAAATTAAGCAGAGTTTTTCATCAGATCAACTTTTATGTGTGTATGTATGTATGTATATACATATATAGATAGATAGATAGATAGATATATAGATAGATATATTATTACTCTTTAACAACTACAGAAGCGGCACCCATACCAGTACCAATACACATTGAAGTCAAACCAAACTGACCAGGTTCCAATAACCTCAAAATAGTAGCATATTGCCTAGCACCAGTACAGCCCATAGGATGGCCCAAAGCAATTGCGCCACCATTCTTATTAACCTTTTCTTGAGGAATACCAACACTTTCGATAGAATATAAACATTGACCAGCAAAAGCTTCATTGATTTCGTAAACGTCAATATCATCAACTTTCAAATCCAATTGTTTCAATACCTTGGGAATAGCAACTGCTGGACCAATTCCCATGATTTCAGGAGGAACTCCACTGATGGAACAGGACAAGTATTTAGCAACAGGTTTAAACCCGTGCTTTTCAGCAAAAGAACGCTTCATTAAAAGAACCAATGCTGCACCATCTGTAACTTGCGATGAATTACCGGCAGAAGATGACCCATTTTCCTTAAATGCTGGTTTTATCTTGCCCAACTTCTCGGCAGTGACACCAGGTCTAATACCTTCATCTTGATCGATCCATACCTTCTTCTCCTTTGGCTCGTCGTCGTCTTCATTTTCGTCTTCATCATCGTCGTCGTCGTCTTCTTGAACCACTTCAATAGGTAAAATTTCATCCTTGAATCTTCCTTCTTTTTGAGCTTTTTCAGCCTTATTATAAGATGCAGCAGCAAATTTATCCTGGGCTTCTCTTGGGATGTTGAATTTCTCACATACATTTTCATTAGTGATACCCATTGGAATTTGTGTCTTTTTGAATTCGGCATCTTCAGCATATGCAGGATCAATAGAGATCAAAGCTTGAGGACCATAGTCTTTAGTCATAGACTCAACACCTCCGGCCAAACCACATTCGATTTCACCCAATTTTATTTTATTGGCGATTTGAGAAATTGCCATTAAACCCGATGAACATAATCTATTGATTGCGATAAACGAGGCAGTATAGGGTACCCCAGCAGCCATCAAAGCAGCACGATGTTCAAAGTCACCGCCTCTAGCATGCAAGACGTTACCAATAGCAACATCCTGGACCAATTTTGGGTCCAAATTAGTCTTTTTGATAAACTCGGAAGTTAACTGCTTCAAGATGAAATCTGAACGAACATCTTTAAAACCACCTTTACCACCTTTGGTTAAAGCTGTTCTATAGGCTGCTACGATAACCACGTCATCTGGACTTTTCTGTCTATATTGGTCTTTAACTGACATACTTTTACAAATAAACAGATCTCTAATATGTCAAACAGAGGGAAAGAATAAATAAATAATATAGAGAAGATGCAGATAAAAAGAACTTTTCACTGGGGGGGGGAAGAATCTTGACTTTATATATACTGCTTTCTTATTTAAGAAGCTTTTTTTTTTAGTGAGGGTCAGATTTTCTTATGAAATTTGTAATGTGCGCATGGTAGCGCCTGGAAAATATGGGGAAGCAAATCAAATAGGAAAAGAAATGAGGAAGCTTAAGGAATAAGGGTGATTGGATACAATTAAGCCCGAGTGGGGGAGAAAGGATTATTTTATAAAAGCGGTTCTACTATCCAGCGAGCTGCCCTGGCCGGGCCCTCCTTATTGAGGCATTCTCCTTTTTTTTTAGTAAAGACTATGAAATATTTGATGGCAATTGTACTCTCTTTGTCGGTTGGTTTGTTTTCATCCGAGGAGGTAAAAGTATTTCTTTGTGAGAAGAAGAAAAATTGATTAATTACATAATACGGAGCATACGTATTATGTAATATCGGTTTACACTTTCTGATTTATATTACGTAATATGATGCGCCAGTATTATGTAATAGAACCTTTCTAAATTGTGGGGGGCGCGAACCAGCGACACTATCGAGTAGAGCGAGATAGTGGAGTAGCACTGACTACACCCACACTGACTAGTGCTACATTCAATGCTACTCACACTGAATAGTGCTACATTCAATGCTACCCACACTGACTAGTGCTACATTCAATGCTACTCACACTGAATAGTGCTACATTCAATGCTACTCACACTGAATAGTGCTACATTCAATGCTACCCACACTGACTAGTGCTACATTCAATGCTCCACTATCTCGCTCTGCTCGGTAGTGTCGCTGCTCGATTATGGAGCCGCACTGACTACACTGGGTTTAATTTAACTCCAACCAATCACCCGTTATTCATCGCTAAAAAAGGCTCTATAGTGGTAGTCATCCTAAAAGCAGCTCTAGTACAAGTCTGCGCTCTCTAGTACAGGTCTACGCTCTCTAGTACAAGTCTGCGCTCTCTAGTACAAGTCTGCGCTCTCTAGTACAGGTCTGCGCTCTCTAGTACAAGTCTGCGCTCTCTAGTACAGGTCTTCCTTAAAGCAGCTCCTCAACAATAAACCACTAAACATACAATAATAACAAGTAGATTGTTTCTCAAGATGAGTCAAACTCACAATACATCTCTTTTAGTAAGACGTTTAATGCTCTGCTATATAATCAAGACTTTCCTATATTTAAGGTTTTGCTATATCTCAGGTTTTACTATATCCAAGACTTTACTGTATTTAAGCATTCCATATCTCAGGCTTTATTATATATATGCATTCCATATCTCAGGCTTTACTATATTTGACGCTTCCCATGGAAGTTAGTCAGTGTGCTCCATTATCTCGCTCTGCTCGATAGTGTGTATATACTACTCGATAGTGTCTATATACTACTCGATAGTGTCTATATACTGCTCGACTAGCTCGCTTCGCTCCCTAGTGTCGTGATATTTATATTTTTGCTACATAGAGATGTTTCAATATATTAATTGCGTGGTTTTTCAGGGAAACACTTACCAATGACAGACTTTTAAGTCGTGTCGCTTCTTCCCCCCTCCTTCCCCCCCTCCTCCCCTCCTTCCCTCCTGGTCATCTCAAATGTAGCCTTATTTTTTCGTCTAATCCATGTAGTACTCTATTCTTTTTTTCCGTCGACAAATGCGGACGAGGGACACGTTATAAATTTTATACCATTCACTAATACGCGAAACTACATACATCAAAAATATAAAAATCCAATACTAGGAAAAGTTTACTTTTCCAATAGCTATTCTTCTTGGTAGTACTTCTCCATTATCAAATAATTTTGAACCAACTTCCTATTCACTCACTTTAAGCTAAAGGGCTATAAGCTTTCTCTCTCCCCCTCGCCTCCTCCTTCTTCAAAAGCTCCTCTTTGTGATATTTTTCATCCATCTCGTCACCTAATAATATATACATACATATATCAAATAAAATGGGCATTTTAGTGGTATGTCCTCTCGCATGGTGTGTTGTACAAAATGTTTGACAGGTTACTAACAGCTACATGTCTTTTTTTTTTTTCTAGTCGAAATTATTCAGGAATCGAGATATGAGAATCCTTATGCTTGGTTTAGATAACGCAGGAAAGACCACTATTTTGTATAAATTGAAACTAGGCAAAACCTCGAAAACCGTACCAACAGTTGGGTTCAATGTCGAAACAGTGAAACATAAAAATGTGTCGTTTGCGGTATGGGATTGCGGTGGTCAGGAAAGAATCCGTCCCTTATGGAGACACTATTTTACAGGAACAAACGCTTTGATATATGTGGTGGATTCAAGTGATGAGCCAAGGTTGGAAGAAAGTAAGGAAGAGCTATGCCGAATCATTTCAGATAAGGAATTGAAAAATTGCTTATTAGTTGTATTGGCTAATAAGCAGGATGTTCATGGTGCTGTAAAGCCCAAAGATTTAATTGAGAAATTCGAATTGAATAAATTGAGCGCAAACCATATATGGTCAGTTATACCTACAGTGGCTGTTGATGGTACAGGATTAGTGGAAACATTAAATTGGATATCTTCACATTCTAAATAATGAATGAAGAACAAAAAAAAGAACGATAATTATGATAAAATCACCTACACACAAATTACAAGTCACAAGTCACAAGTCTTTTCTTTTTGTATAGTTTTAATATAAAAAAGAAACCCTATTGTTTCGTCCGCTTGAGCCCTTTGTCGTTATCCCCAGACAGTAACTTCTCCATTTTCTTCTCCAAAGTATACTTTTTGCGCAATTCCTGTAAATAATCCAGTGTCAACAACACCAACCAATTGTTTCAATTTCAAATGCAAACTTTGCGGATCCTCAATTATACCAAAATCAACATCCAATATGAAGTTATAATTATCTGTAATAACTGGACCTGCTTTGGCCTTGCCACCTTGTCTAAGATCAACTTTTTTGGCTCCTAATTTAGTTAACTCTCTAGTCACTTTGGAAAACGCAATTGGTACAACTTCAATAGGTACACCTTGGCGCCAATGCTCACCAAGATGTTTCAGCTGTTTCCGAAAATCAGCAACAATAACCAATTTCTTCGCCGCAGAAGCAACTAACTTCTCCTGAAATAAGCAAGCACCTCCACCTTTGATCAAATTCAAATTAGGATCAACTTCGTCAGCCCCATCAAATGCAATGTCTATCTCGGGATATTGTTCAATTTGTCCCAAACGTAGCCCGTTATCAACAATCAACTGCTTCGATTGAAATCCAGTAGATATACACACAAACTCATTTTTGTTTGGTAATTGCCCTATTCTCTCTGCTGCATAAATCACTGTAGAGCCTGATCCTATACCAATAACTTTAGCATGAGGGGGTAAATTTTCATCAACAGCCCTATATGCTGCTAATTTCTTAGCTACTTCAACTTGCGACATGGATCGAAGAGATGAGCCGAAACGGAGATTTCTGTTGATACCGCGAATTGTGTTGAATACGACACTATCGAGCAGACTTTTCACTCTTTCGTGATATACTCCCAATTATTGCAATTATTCCAATGACAATTAATAGGTCATTGGGCCGCATTTGCTACTATTATGTAAGATTACCTAATTGATCAAAACTGAAAAGGGGGGAAAAAAAAATATTGCAAATTCCAATTGGAGCATCCAAAGGTTGCAAAATCCAAAGGTTGCAAAATCTAAAGGTTGCAAAATCTAAAGGTTGCGAAATCCAAAGGTTGCGAAATCTATTTGAGGGGTTGCAAATATATATTTGAAGGTTGCAGAGTCTATTTCTTAGGAGTTTGGTCAAATTGGTTGCAAAGAAAAGATAGACTGGATCTACTTGGAAAAAGACGAGGGAGTAATCAAAGCGCACTAAAGTACTATATAAAGTATATGGAAAAACCCCACGCTAGATAACCTTGCTTGATTTGGACTCACACTAAAAACATCTCTTACAAAACGTACAGAATCAAGTAAGCTTAAGCTCTTTCGCTCTCTCTCTCTCTCTCTCTCTTTCTCGCCCTCTCTCTAGTGGCAGCTAGTGTCGGTGGCAGCCGATATGCTCCACTATCTCACTCTGCTCGATAGTGTCGACACCTCCATAATCATAGAGCCAAAAGAGAAAGCGGGGTTTGAAAAACTTGTGTAAGTCAGTACTGCTCCACTTTTACAATGTATACTTTTCAAAAGTCTAAACTTTCAAACACTATCTCGCTTCCCTCAATAGTGTGTTGTTGGATCACGTGTCCTATGTGCTATCGCGGGCTTAAACCTAACTCTCTTTTTTTTCCAATGCTACTCTAAAAAGTTACGATGAAATTTTCAGTTATGGCACGTGACATCTGTAAGTAAGGAGAAGGAAGAAAAAAAAAATTGAAAAATTATAGTGACAAACTATACAAGATAAATTTCCACATCTAGAGATAAACCACCCTACCCTCCTTGGATCTTGTTCTCATTTTGCAAAGTAAGCACAAACAATGGTATCAAAGATCATAAATGAAAACCCTTCAGAACTTGAGTTGAAGGTTGCTCAAGCTTTTGTTGACTTGGAAAGCCAATCAGACTTGAAAGCTGAATTGCGTCCATTACAGTTTAAATCGATAAAAGAAATTGATGTCAGTGGAGGTAAGAAAGCTTTAGCTGTATTTGTGCCACCACCATCATTATCAGCTTACAGAAAAGTACAAACCAGATTAACCAGAGAGTTGGAAAAGAAGTTCCCAGATAGACATGTTGTCTTTTTAGCAGAAAGAAGAATCTTGCCAAAACCATCAAGAAAGGCAAGAAAACAACAAAAGAGACCAAGATCAAGAACCTTGACTGCCGTTCACGATAAAATTTTGGAAGATTTGGTTTTCCCTACAGAAATAGTGGGTAAGAGAGTTAGACACTTGGTTGGTGGTAACAAGATTCAAAAAGTTTTATTAGACTCAAAGGACTCTACCGCTATTGACTACAAATTAGATTCATTCCAACAATTATACTCAAAGTTGACTGGTAAACAGGTTGTTTTTGAGATCCCTGGTGAAATCCATTAAATAAGTTTTGTGGATGCTGCAAGAGGTGAAGAAGAGAAGAAAGCAAAAATAGGAAGAGAAAGAAAAAGAAAAAGGAAAAAGGAAAAAGGAAAATTGGCGGAAACAGGCATGCTGTTATTTGCTTTGTATGGTGTTTCGTTCAACTTTGTTTTCTATTTTCTTTTTTTTATTTCATAATGTACCGGTAGTTATATTCCGTTAATATAATAAAAAAGTGTAAAATATTGAAATATCTGAGGCGACACTATCGAGCAAAGCGAGACAGTGTTGTAACAAGCTACAAAGTGTGGTG
The DNA here is from genome assembly GCF_023343755.2 of Lodderomyces oxycetoniae. NCBI lineage: Eukaryota > Fungi > Ascomycota > Pichiomycetes > Serinales > Debaryomycetaceae > Lodderomyces > Lodderomyces oxycetoniae. The sequence continues at coordinate 26,150 of NW_026055485.1, read as the reverse complement.
GAAGTGTTTGGAGTGGACTTTGCAATTGACTTGTCTTTTTTTGCTTTGTTTATTTTTTTTCCTTTTTTTTACTACTTGGGGAGATTATTCTCGCTGAGTGTGGAAGCTTTACCATTATCATACTACTTTCATTGACCTATTTCTCTAAATGTCTGCTTATATTTTTTTAACATAACTTGTTGGGAACATTCCCTTTTCACCATTCAACTCACCTTCAGTCCAACCGTTCCCCTCTGAGTCGTCCTGAATCAAAATTATTCTATCACCGGCATGTATTGTTAATTCGTCATCTCCATCAGCAACGTAGTCATATAATGCCTCTACATATTGAATACGCTTGGCTCCTCTTTTTGGTGCAACTGTTGGCGGCGCCGACTTTTTTGTGGGCGTGGTAGTGGTGATAGGTTGTTGTCGACTAATGATTTCAATATATGATGTAGGCACTAACCCTTGACCTTGTGCGCCATTGACCAACGTCCAGCCCGATCCGTCATCCTCTTCCACTACATTAATCTCGTCGCCAATAGTGAGCTTTGTTTCGTCTGCACTTGTGGGTACGTATTCATATAGTGCCCTAGCTACCGTTCCCGTACTAGTTCCCGATTTTGACCCGGTAGTCGCATTGCTTTTTAATTTTCGAAGATTAAAGAGGTTGCTGTTGAGGGAAGTTGACGTGTGGGAAGTTCTTAAAGAATGCACATCCGAATTATCAACAACGTCCCCTGTATTTCCTCCACTTCCATTAGTATGACTTGACTTTTTCCCTCCTTTCAAAAAGCCAAACCTTGATTTCTTTTGAACTGCTGGCGCAACATACCTCAAATCTTGATCACCTGCGAAATTTTGAATTATTTCAATCTCAACTTCATTTTTAACTCTATTAGTGTCTTCCTTCATAAACTGACTTAGGATTCTCAACGAGTTTTGTAAATGGCTGTCAAATTTTAAAGTTATTTTATCCTTGTCATCTTGTTTTCTTTGGGTTGTGCTTTCTTCTAGCGTTTGCTTTATATCTAGGCAAGATTGTTCCAATTTGCTATATTCATTAGAAGCAATTTGTAAACGTCTTCTCAATTCGGTGAGCTCTGGCTCCTTTATCACCAAGCTTTCATCGTCATGCCAGAATGAACATGGTATAAAGTAAAAATCTTGTGGTTCAGCCCAATTTAGAGCATTGTGCTTGATAAACATAGCCACATCTAATTTGGGATTATTCTGGTCTATTGTCTTGTCAATCACGTGTAGCTTTTCTTTAACTCTATCCAATGAGTTTCTTTCAATTATGCCTGCGTTTGTCAAGAGTTTATTTAACAACGCAACTCGATCCTCGTTCAACTCTTGCAAGTAATCTAAAACCTCGGGCACATCTTGGTAGTAGTACTTATCTTTTAATCGATTTGCAACATTTATCTTTATCAAATACGAATTTTTCCCGTTATTCATTTCCACTTGTTTCTCCTCCAATTTTCGCTGATGTTTATCGCTTGGTGACTTTTGGTTCTTGTCTCTGGCTGTTTCCGTAGCCTGACATAAAGCGTCGTAGTGTTTTTTACTCTTTGATACATCATCCTCAACTCTTTTTTTCTCATCAACCAAAAATTCGTTAATCAGGGCAATCTGATGTTGAATCCTATCACATTTACTTCTTAGGTTGACCAAATTACCACTAATTTTCAGTTGCAATTCGAGACTAAACTTGTATTTCTCTTCTGCAATTGCTTCAGTTTGAGTCAAGACGTCATTCCACAAGACTAAAGAAGCGCTCTCTAATGATCCCGGAGTTACTTGCGGCTCGTCTCCAACAGACAAATTAGACGATATTTTGGCTTTCCTGTCAAAGTATCTTTTTGTCAAGTCTTTTAATTTGGTAGAGTATTCTTTTTCAAGTGCACTTCGCTCTCTATAAAACTCATCGATATCTCCCAAAAAATTGATACCGTTCTTAATCCATGTGTCGGTTACCTTGAATGAGTCCTTGAGCTCATTGCCAATCGATAGTTCTTCAAGAGACATATAATCAATTTGTAGTTGATTTTTTGATACGGAGGGGGGCTTTTGGTGAATTGAGTCTGGCTGAGGTTTTTCATCGAGAAACCAACTGGGAAAGTCACGTGATCGATAGCGACACTCTCAACACTATCGAGCGAAGCGAGATAGTGGAGCAGCACTAGCTTTCAACACTATCGAGCGAAGCGAGATAGCGGAGCAGTACTAGCTTTCAACACTATCGAGCCAAGCGAGATAGCGGAGCAGTACTAGCTTTTAACACTAGCTTTCAACACTAGCTCTTAGTACTAGCTTTCAACACTATCGAGCCAAGCGAGATAGTGGAGCAGTACTAGCTTTTAACACTAGCTTTTAACACTAACTCTTAGCACTAGCTCTTAGCACTAGCTCTTAACACTATCTGTCACCGATACTATCGACACTATCGGGCATATATTCATATAGCACATATATAGCACCTACCACTTACATATATATAAATAGCACATATATATACTTAGCACATATAGCATATATATAAGTATATCTTTATATATTTATATACATATCGCACTTGGCAGTTTTATATAGCACTTGCCAGTTATATATAGCACTTGCCAGTTAGCACTTGGCAGTTATCTAAATCACGTGATACAGAGGAAAGGATGGAATCAAACCACACTGACTAGTGGCCACATTCAATGTGCTCCACTAGCTCGCTTCGCTCCCTAGTGTCGCTACTCGATAGTGTTGGTGATATTTTATCACGTGACAAGGGAAAAGAGATTTCTAATTCACTTTAGTAGAAGGAGATGGGTTGAATACAAGCTACAAAGATGCTTTAGAGATTAGTTTCTTTAGCGGTAATGATGGTATGGTATAGGAGTGATGGCGATGGCTATGGCATGGGAGTGATGGCGGTGGCGACAGTGGTCTCAGTGTAAGTGCGATAGTTGGTATAGCCGAGGTGGTTGAAAGAAAGCTCTTTTGCGTTTATAACAAGTAACTCGATCGACACTAGCGAGCGCGACACTAGCGAGCGAAGCGAGGTAGTGGAGCGGTACTTGTTAGATGAGTCTACTATCGAGTAGAGCAGTACTTACTAGATGAGTCTACTATCGAGTGGAGCGAGATAGAAAGAGAGACTAGGGGAGTGAAACTAGATAGAGAGAGTCCTTGTAAATACTGATTGAAAGAGTCCTTGTAAATACTAGATAGAGAGAAAAATATTGTAGATAGAGAAAAAAGAGGTTGTAGATAGGGAGAAGAGATTGTAGATAGAGAAAAGAGTGTGTGTAGAGAGATTCCTTGTAAATAGCCAGTGTAGTCAGAGTTGCTCCACTATCGAGCAAAGCGAAATAGTGTCGCTCGATAGTCGAGTGTGTATTCAGAGCTGGTCCACTATCGAGCAAAGCGAAATAGTGTCGCTCGATAGTCGAGTGTGTATTCAGAGCTGGTCCACTATCTCGCTTCCCTCGATAGTGTCCAAAGTGTCACAGGGCTGGCTAGAGAGTCCTTGCTCATCTAGTAAGTAGTGCTTCGCTCGCTAGTGTTGCTTTTCTACAAGCAAAATAGCATTGTAAAGCAAAACCTTTGAAGGAGACCCGGTTGTTGATCAGCCTCATTTGAAGGAGACCTTGTTGATCAGCCTCATTCGTTTGTTCGTTCAATTAACCAGTTCCCCGTTCGCCAAACAACACCTTTCGGATTTCACACACACACACACACACACACACCCTTTCTTTCTCTCTTTCTTTCTTTCTCTCTCTCTTTCTCTCCCCCCATGCGCCTGCATCCGTATGCGTAAAGAACGTTCCCCCCTTCTGTCATTCCCTTCTCTTGCAATATTTCAAAATCAGTAACACCACAAAATAAATAAACTTGTTTATTTCATTACACCCAGTTTGATTTATTGAGAAAGAGAGAGAGAAAGGAGTTACTTTTATTCATGACAGCACCTCCAATGTCTCGAAGACAGAGATTGATAGGTCTAGCCAAGACCACGAGGGATAATTACATTCCCAAGATTACCACCTCTGTCTCTTCAGTAGCAGCAGGAGCTTCAAAGGCGTTTACCAATCCTGGTGAAATATACGATAAGAATGGAAGAGTGCTACTACCTGAAGATGCAACGATACAATTATATCCTACATATACGAGGTATCGGCATAACAAGTACCATGTGGATGTAGCCGGTTGGGTTTCTGCGCCAGGTCTGTTGACTAATCGAAGGAATCGAATGCTTTTAACGGTGATACGGAAAACAATGAGGCAAAGGGATGGTCAAACTGCAAATCAAGAAATAGAGAAATTGGAACACGATGCAAATCTAAACCAGGAAATCTTTAACCCAAACTCACAGTCTTCATCTTCGTCATCAGATACCGAGTCCATTACCTCGTCGGGGTCTGAGCCAAGCACAAATCTGTTGGAAATATCAGCAACATCAGATGATACAATGAAACAGAGAATAGCGGCGTTTTTTGCCAAATCGATCCCCAATACCGAATTGAAGATTTTGATTGGCTCGGAAAACGCATCTCAGAAGTTGAATGATGCAACGGTGTACACGGATGATACAGGGTATTTTGCTGCCACCATTGCTGTAGACTACAAGCCTTCGATTATCCTGGCTACTTCAACAATAACCGAAACTGTATTTGCTTTTCAAAGTATCTTGTTGTACCCAAACACAGGGATAGGGATTATTAGCGATATTGATGACACAGTAAAGATGACTGGAATTACCGGCGACAAGAGATTAATGCTTCGAAATTTATTAGTAGAAGATTTCGAATCTTGGAGTATACCTCCAATAATCAAATGGTATGCCGAACTTTACAAAAAGGAACAAGTTGATTTCTTTTATGTTTCCAATTCTCCATGGCAGCTATTCAACTCTATTCAACTGTACCTCAGAATTTCTGGATTACCCGCTGGAACTATTCATTTGAAAAAATGGGTAGGAAACATTATATCCTCCCTATTGGAGCCTTCCCAATCAAGGAAAAAAAGGACCTTGAGTAAGATCTTGGATGATTTCCCCGAGAAGAAGTTCATTTGTATTGGTGATTCCGGTGAGCAGGATTTAGAAGCATATGTTGATTTGGCTCGTGCATATCGAAACCAAGTGATATCCATAAACATTAGATATGTTGAAAATACATTCTCCGACGATGACGATCAGCGCATTTACAAAGAAGTCCTAAGACTTATTGCAAGAAAGAGAAAGCAAAAGTTTATGTCTTCTTCTTCCTCATCCTCATCATCAACAACTGCAACTACTGCAACTACTGCAACTACTACTAATACTACTAATACTACAACTACTGCTAATACAGCTAATACTACTAATACTACTACAATTAGAGAAGGCACGAAGAAAAAATTTGCACAATCAAATTTTCCTCCTAAGCCCTCGAGAGCAGCACAGTCACATGTTGAGGACTTGATAGACTTGGAAACTCCAGTATTGCCCCCAAGAAAAGTTTCACCTATGGTGCCGAAAAAGCCCGCGAGTCTCAAAGGTGAACCCCTTGACAAAACTGTCCAACTGCAACCACTCTCAAGTGGTATACTGCTTCATGGTAAAGTTGTCGCCGCAAATGACTCAACCGCAGATACTTCTAAGCCGCCTTCATCCAATATTGCTTCTGATGGGCATTGGATGGTTGGTGAAAATCTACCGCCACTACCACCAAGGCGGCTGAGATCCCCAAAAATCAAGCAGGGAGACCAGGATTTATATGATGAGTTGGATGATATTTGCAGCTCTCCCGGGTTTTTGGATTTGGAAGAAACAGATAAAAAGGGTGCAAATTGGATCAGGAGAATAATCATGGCTATCCACGCTTTAAGAGACACTGATACTACGATCAATATTTTCATGGATCACGATGAAGAATTTTTTAAAAATAGTTGCTCACATGTGGACGAGATACTAAGGGTAAAGTAACCAAACCCATCGTTATCACCACCGTTATCATCAGTTTATATAAATATATATATAATGGCCCTAATTATTTATAGAGGTTTTCATGCACTTATAGGCGCTAGAAAACCATTGCTGGTTTCATTATAGTTGTCCTTTTGTTCCTCTTCCTTCTCGATTTCCTTCTTCTCTGTATTATTATTCAGTATGCCAGAATCATCATTCTCGGTAGCCGCATGTTCGTTATTTGTTGTTGTTGTTGTGGCTGCTGTTGGTGTTGCAGCCTTGTCCACTTCTGCTTGATAGAATTCTTGCGCGTTTGTTCCATCACCATAATCCTTGATGTCAGAATCATCTTCAGGTAAACTTGATTTGAATTGAGACAAGTCCCAAGACTCTCCATTTCCATCGTCTTCTTCTGTATAATATTTGTCAGAAAACTTCTCCAAAATAACTTGTCTTCCTGTAAGTGGCCTTTTGCCACTTTTCTTTTCTTCTTCTTTCTTTTGATTTTCCTTCTTCGATCTCTGCTCAATCTTCCATTTCTTGAAAGTTTCCATAGTGATAGGTGTAAAAGATTTCTTATCCAATTTACTTCTTTCCAACTCCAAAAACTCTTCCAATGATATTTTTGGTTCATTTTCAGCCGCTAGTTTCTCCAATTTCTTCTGTTCTTTGGTCTTCAAAACGAATCCAGGTGGCAAAGAATGTCTATATTTACATTCGTTACCGCCATTGGGACAAACCCAAAACCATCCGTATTTACCATTCTCCACAGCTTCAATAAAATGTTTGCAAACAATATCAGTAGTAGTCTTTGGGTTACCATGCTTGGATAAAATGACTCTACGTAATTTGTCTTCATCCCAATTATCCATCGTATCCTCCTCCTTCTCTTGTCTTGCATCAGTATACAAGTCCTTTTTGGCATCTTTCCTTCCCACATTGGGATCGTGACTGAATTTACACTTGCTACCTTTGGTACATAATCCTTGCTTGAAAAATTCACAGAGCACAGATTTGGGATCAACTCCAAATGGCACTTTTTGCTGTTGAATTCCAAATAGTTTGGCTGCTTCTCTTTTAGCTTCTTCTGCAGCTTTCTTCTCCTCGGCTTTCCGCTTGGCCTCAGCTTCCTTCTTTTTAGCTAGACCCCCATCCACACCTGCTTGCATTTGATTTATTTGTTGCTGTACTCTCTTTGACTTGTTCTTGTTCTTCATACCAAAGGTCTTATCCTCGGCCGCCTTGGCCTTAGCCTTGGCTTTATTCTTGTCAGAAGGCCCTTTCTTTGGAGGCATCGCTGAAAAGGACGTAAATACAAGTTCTTATAGTAAACAAGTCTGAGTTAATCTTCAGCTCATCTCTTTATAAGTCCATCTTAACTTTTTTTTTTTTTTTTTTTTTTTTTTTTCACTTCTCTCTACCAACACTGCTACGAAGAGATGGGATAAAGATAAAGATAAGGAATATATCAAGGTATATATTACGTGTTTGGCATACTCTCATTTATTCTCTCTTATTTATTTGTTTTTTTACTTTTTTGTCTTTCTGCTATTTAGATTCAGCTTCTAAAGGAATTCCAACTTGGTATTTCTCTTCCTTTTCAAAGGCTCAAGTATCTGTTTTGTAGGATTTGTTTCATCGTCAAGACTTGACAGCTGGACAATGAAATTGCTGTTATTGTTACTGTTACTATAGTTGTAGATGTCATTGCTGTTGCTGCCATTGATATTGCTGTTCAGTTGTTTCCTATTTTGCCCGTCCTGCGAGACACTAATATTTGAAGAATTGGGGGAGTTTTTGCCAATACCTTTCTTTGACCTCTTCTTGCTTCCTAATAAACCCTCCAATCTAGATCCGTTCTCATTCATTGCTGGTGATTCATTTGTACCAAATCCTTGGCTATTATTGGAAAATGAACTCTTACTTGTAGCCACAGGTGTTCTAAACGAGGAGGAAAGTGAGTTGGGTGTTTGTTGCGGAGTACGTTGTTGTTGTTGTAGTTGCTGTTGTTGCGGCTGTTGTTGTTGTTGTTGTTGTTGCGGCTGTTGTTGTTGTTGTTGCGGCTGTTGTTGTTGTTGTTGTTGCTGTTGTTGTTGTTGCTGTTGTTGTTGCTGTTGCTGTTGCGGCTGTTCAAACCCAGGGGAAAACAGAATTGTTGGTGTTACATTCTCCTTATTCCGTACAACACTTTTACTTCGAAACGGAATATATGATCGTCTACTTGGTGCTGGTGTAGTTTGCTCCTTCTCTCCAATATAGTCCAATAGGTTTGATTTAAATGCTGAATTTGACGTTAAACTTTTGTTCAATATCGCAGAAACCTTTTTATCGTACACAGCTGGTACACTTTCAATTGGAACCAGTTGGTATGTTGATTTGGGAAGTCTGGTGTCCATTACTGGTGAATTTAGTTTGGTCCTTTGCTTGGCTGCATTCGCCAACTCTTCGGTGTTAAAAAAACTATCAAAGTCATCAAGTGCAGCCCACATATTGCTCAAAGAAACTTCTGGCTCTTCAACACTCATGGAGATAGAGTCCCCATTATCGGGTGGACCGGCGGGGCTATGATAATCCTCCAGGTGGAAATGAATCTCTTCATTGGGTTCAGGTTCTAGCTCACTGTCAACAACTGTTGTGGTAATACATGTCGAGAACACAGCGTGGACATTGTTTCTGGTGCTGGCTGCTGTTACTGCAGGCATGGGAATGGACCATCCTGTTTCCAGTGGTATTCCAAAGAGCGTGGCTGTATGCTCGTACTCCTTCTTCACAGAGGTATTTCCCAAACTCATTCTTAAAATGTCTCCATCCAACTGCGATCCGGATATTACCTCTGCTTCGTCCAACACTTCCAATGACTGGTCTGCCATATCAGTAAGTAACAACCTCAACAACGGTGATATCAAATCTACACCAAGACCAATATACTCTTCCTTTTTAAAATCAATTAATGGGATAATTGCCTTCAACAAAACTAACACTTGTTTTTTGAAAAACTTGGTTGCATTTGAAAGCATTTTCAATAAGGAAATCAACACGGCAACTTCGAATTGAGGGAAAAATAAACTCTGTATCGTGGAAACTGTTTGAACTAAGAAATCTTTCTTGGACCTAAACTTGTTCTTGGACAAAGATATCAAAATTCTAGCCAAGGAGGGTTTACCGGCATTTTCTGCAAGGTGACTAATATCAATAGCTGCGCTCTCAACTTCAGCACTGATTTTACACTTATCCAAAGCATCCAAAAATCTTGGTAAATTCGCAATCAATGCAGTAACTATTCGTGCGTCGCCCATACCGACGATTTGCGAGTCCTTGAGCTTTAACAACTTATCCATAAAGTTCAATGTGGGCTCCCAGGAGGTAGACGACCTTAAACCAACTGAAACAATTTGCTGCAATCCCTCAAACTTGCCCTCCCATTTAGGTGGAAATGTTGAGATCAAACATGTGATTGTGTCCTCTGCATTTAAGTCAATCTTTGAAATAAATTTATTCATAGTGGATAGCACTTCGATAAATTCTTGTTCATGAATTGTACTCAAACATGCAACGCTTGACCAAAATATTTGAGGGAAATCAATTAATTTTTGCGAATCCAACTCGGCAGCGATAGCATTTAATGTCATCAATATTTGCATTGCAAACCCTTGAATATCTGCAGACTCGTCTGAAATGGTGTTCGACAATCTATGAAACATTGCTTTTAAAACACCAAGATCCAAGAATGAGATCAATACCCTAAATATTTGAAACGATCTACAAGCACTATGTCTCACAGCACATGTGGTTCCCCATGCTAATGCAATCCGACTCCAATCGTTTTGAAGATCGGGCAAAGAAGGTGTAAATATTTGAAGAATATTTCTCACCAATTTGATCATGTTATTTGGAGTTCTAGCGCCCTTCTTGTCATTGTTTAAATCATGGTAAACCCATAAATATTTGGCGTAATCTTTGTTCTTTATAACTTCAATAGTCTCCTTTGCTTTTGGCTCTTGTAAAACCAAAGAATGTATTAGATGCACCAACAATTTGCGAGCTTGATCTCGGACAATTGGAACATAATGATCGAGAAAGGTAAGTGTGATGTGTAATAGCAAAGGTATTTTGTCCTCTATCGCGCCATTCTTCACTGTGATGAGGTCAACTAAAAATATCATTGAAAGCTGGCCCAAAGAAAACGCTGCATCTTTTTCATTTGGATCGAGGAGTTTTGCTAAATCAGTAACATAGGGGAAATTAGCAGCATCTTCGGATGTAGTAAAAGCTCTTGTTGTAGGTGGTGGGATCATCAGCTTGGGCTGCAAATTGATTATCAACTTTCGAGCAAGGTAAAAAGAATCGGCATGAGAAAAAGCCAAGTAATCAATTATCTGGCGAGACTTTTGAACAAACTGACCGTTTCGTTTTTCAAGGCAGCTCTCTAAAATAAAGTCAACAATTTTATCGAAATTGTCACCCCTATTGGCAAGTGAAACCCACATGGATTCCAATTCGGTGGAATTCGTATTCTCAAACGTTAGTGATATTCCATATAGGTTATTCAAAACTATGACTGAGCTAGAATCTAATTTCTTGACTTCATCATCGCCATTCTTCTTTTTCTCCTCCGTGACTTTGTCATAACTCAATGTGACTTTACTCAACAATGTCTGCAACATCAACGAACATAACCTTCTATCAGAATCGGAAAGTAGACTATAAACATTTGTCAAGTGGAAAACTCTCTTGAATACTTTTGCTGGCTCGCTATTATGGATCAAAGTCGTTACCTCAACTAATGCTTTCTTTCGAAGCACTAAGCTATAGCTGCAAATTGCTTCCTTGTAGTCCTCCAAACTCTCCCATCCACCGATTCTTGATTGAAAAGTTTCCAATAATTTGATACCTGAAAACCGGACTTTGGGATTTTCATTTGCACTAAACAAGCATGCCAACATCACTAGATCATCAGAAAATGTTGACAGCAGTTTGTTCCTTGCTACAAAAGCTTCCACAAACGTACAAAAATAGTTGGGCATCGATTTCTGAGAACTGCAACTCTCTTTTATAACGGCCGAATAAATTTCCTCATTATCAAAGTTATTCATGAGTAAATTTTCCAAAGCCAAAGATCCAATTTCCTGCACTTTATCACCTTCAGATTCGAGTAATGAGTGAATCCAATCCAACAAATTCGGTACATCAAAGGAAACAATCGCCAACTTTCCCGGTATTTCGATATTTTGCTTAATTCGACCGGAACACAAAACGGCCATACATCTCAACGCTGCAATCTGCAATCGTCTTCTTTCCAACTCCAATAAAGCAATCGCCGATGCAGTATCCTTCTGCTGGTTAATCTTGCTCATAATGAAATCGTACCGCTCTTCTGTAACATGACCTAAAGACCCATACCCACACCACTCCTTTAAATAATTAAAGCACGAGACTCTAGCTTCAAAGGGAAGCCACTGATCTAATTTATTTCTGCTTTGTAACCTCAAAAACACATTGATCAAAAATTCGCAAAAGTACCTTCGCAACCTTTGAAAATCGATATCAACTTGAACTTCATCTCTTGTTAAAAATGCTTTTACATTCTTGACAATGGTAACCAAAATACTAATCACTGAATCATTATCATAAATGGCTTCATCCGGTCCATACTTTTCAGTCACATTCATTAAAATATGAATAACCTCTATTCGAAATCTCTCATCTGAAAACTCTCTCCGTCGCAAGTCAATGGTCCACTCATTGACGGCCAATGGTATATTCTCCAAAAACGTTTTGAAAATGTTGATGTTAATATGACTCAATCCGGCAATCACTGCATCTCGAAGCATAAGCTGGTGCGATTTTAATAAGGGTAATACCATTCGGAATACCGATTTTGCACTTGTAATCTTTTGGTGCTGGATATACATCAGCAACGATTTCTTTCGTCCGTGTGTTGGTTGCGTTGGAAAGGATATCTTTTGCTCATTAGTTGTAGTCAAGGTAATACAAGCAAATACCAAGTACAACTTCCATTGATTAATAAGAACCTCCGGTGGCACGATTGATGCTGACTTGGTAACAAAAATTGAGGAAGTGCTAGACTTATAGCTATTCGAATATTCCAAGACCAACTCGTGCATTTGAACTAGGCACACGCATACAATGTTGCGGCACATAGCAACCGGCATTGGACATCTCTCAAAAAGAATTTCGAGAATCGTTGGATACAACCTAAACCATATCGTTGTGTCAATACCATAATCAGACTCAGCTAATTTTGCTAATATTTTCTTGTCGTTTTTCAATTTTACTAGCCTATTCCTTTCTGGTAAGCTCAACTTTTTCTTGAATGGTCTGATTATCTCATTAAGATCGATGCTTTCAAGTACGTGAATAATACGAGTGCCAAAGTCGGCAGCAAATTTGGATGAGCTTCTTGAGTGCTTCTTTGTGTGTACCTTGTCTGTTTCAGTATCATTGCTCAAATTATATATTGCCTGGTCAAATTTGTCAACAATCTTTAACACCATTAAGCCGTATGATCTCACTTGTGAATCTTGAGAGCAAAGAAAAAATAACCCTTTTCCTTCAATGTCTTCAACCAGATTTATAGTTGTTTTCCATTCTAATTCATCACTTGGCTTGCTTTTGATACTAGGTAGATTTGACAAGTCCTGATTTTTATGGTTTATTTGGTACAAATCGTTCAAAAGTTCCCGGTTCTTCATCATCAAATTATCATCGATAACATGTGGGTCTATTGTGCTTCGCAATTGATGCTGATAAAGCTGCTGAGGATACTGATAATAATGATGCTGATAATGCTGCTGATGCACCTGTTTCTCTCCCAATTCGCGGTATACTTCAAACCAGGTTTGTAGAAGTTCCGTGTACAATTTCAACAAGTCCATAAAACTTTGTGAATTGAAATAAGCAGAGTCATAAGCAGAGCTCGTTTTTTCAGAAAACTGGAATGCAAATTTAGCGTAGATACTTAACAACGTTGTAGGATTCTTTTTCAGACACAAGATCTTTAAAGTTTGTATGGAAGCGGTTCGGACGTTTTTATCAGTATGCACGGCATTTCTAGTCAATAACTGGACAATTTGCTTGAACGGAATGCCTCCAGCACTTTGTGTTTCACCAACTGGAGGCACCATAGTATATGGTATAGAACTAATCAAAGTTGCAAAAAGCTGCAATTTGAGCTCTTTCGAAACTTGAGAAGTCGAATCAAAGTTAAAATGGAATGAGAAGGAGGACTGCGACTTGCCAGGTGTAACTGACTGAGAATAATTGAGCTCGCCATTAAAATCGCATCCTAGCTGATTATCAAGTAGTTTTAGTAGAGCCAGAAAACTTTGGCACAACTCTTCATGAAAAACAACATTTGTACTATTCTTGGCCACAAACGCAAATTCGCCTCGCTTGTTGCTTTCACTTGTTTGAGCGGTAAAAGACACAGGTGTATGGTTGAAAATATCAATAGCAGGGAATGGGGGTTTGTCATCCTTTTCAAAATCAAGTAGGAGTCCCACGTAGGCACGCACAACCAAGATTACTTTTTCTGCTTGTAAGCTTTCTAAAGACGTTCCATTAAAACCATGCTTTAAAAGCTTTCCAAGAACGCACTCGAGGGTAAAATTTAGATGATTGTAGCCCACTATTTGTATCATGCCTGCCAATGCATTTATCAACTGTGCATCTGCCAGTATCCAATGGCTTTTTTTATTTGTTCCACTTAAGTTGACATTAAAGAAAATGAGGTTGAAAAACTCATCCAACCTCTTCACCGTTGAGTTTAATGAGTCTGAGACTCTATTGAGGTAAACCCATAATAATCTAGACGTGCATAAAATATAAGTTGTTTTTTCTTGCACATCGACTTTTGGTTTCAATTTATTTGCACCTTCCTCGACGATGGAGTACCAACTTGAAGTGAATATCTCTTTGCATGACACTGACAAAGCAGCAGTGATGAGGTTTAGCAAATGCGACCAGCCACTGCTGCTGCTGCTGCTGCTGCTGCTGCTGCTACTGTTGCTGTTGCTGTTGCTATTGCTTGCTTGCAGGGGAGTTAACCTGCTAGAAGCCAAACTACTATCGGAACTTGCTAATGGTTTCCACATTTGCACTGCTCTAGAAAATAGGCTTCTAATTCCCACATTCCAACCAGGATCATTAGCTTCTGCTGTTAAAATGTTTGCCAATGGTAAAAGTAGATTTGTGATAGAGTCGCAATAAGCATAAATCAATGCTTCATTAACTGTTCTATCGAAAAACTTGGCAAGTATCTGAACGAATTCCTTACTATCCTCGAACAACTCAGGAGGATAATGATTCAACTTGAGGTATTTCATCCCTGAGATCAACAAATATAACCTGGGCTCATCTTCGTATTTGATATGTTGGGGAAGCTTTTCTAAATCGAAAACAAACCGATCACTAACGTTAAGAAATCGCTTTTCTGACATGATACCTAGTAGTTGGGCAAACAAAGTCCAGTTTGCAGCACGTACTATGGACTGTCCTGTACTTGCCGGGTCGGTGGTTTTCAATTGGGTGTAAACAATTTCCTCCAACTTATCGCCTAGATCCTCGCCCATAATTTCAGTAGGTGTTTGTTTCACCACTTCAATCAACACACGACATAGTATGTAAATGGACAACAACGATTTTTTCTCTGCATTGATTGCTGTTTGTTTGGCATTAGCGATTTGAGCATCTAGCATTTGCTGCTTTTTCAAAGAGTCATTAGCGATTGATTCTTGAGAAACAATTGAGCCCGTGGCCGACGCAGACTGGTTTCGCCGGTGTGCCAACTTTGAAAAGCTTTTACTGCGCATCAAACTTAGACTGCGCTTGATCTTTGCCTGTTGTGGTGGTAGCAGCGTAAGACTTGCATCAGGCAAATCTTGACTTCCCTGTTCTCCTGCTGTCATAGAAGGTCTATTACTTTCCAGTGCTGCACTCGTCTTTGCATACATAAACACTTTTTCAACTTCAAGAGCAGCCATTGCCGCCACTTCACTCTTTGACTTTCTCCAAATGAAAACACTATCAATAACAGGTTTTGGTTTGCGGCGTGCAATGTATCCCAAGGATGCAACGATTTTATCGAATTGGGGATCTGCGCCTTCTGCGAAAATCTTAAATAACGAATATTCGTCATTTAAGGAGTGATCAAGGAAGACGTTCAATTTTCTTTCCGCGTGTCTTACAAATTGAGTAAACACAATATGTAGAGCATACTCTGCCGGGCTTTTGAAACTTGTTGCCAAGCTTTTTCGCGATAAACTGGTGGTGGTGGTGTTGGTGGTGGTGGTGGTGGTGTTGCTGTTGTTGTTGGTGGTATTGTTGGTGGTGGTATTGTTGTTGTTGGTGTTGCTGCTGTTGCTGTTGCTGTTGGTGGTGGTTGTTTTTTCTTTTTCTGCATCTAAGGCATTTTGTAATGAAGATGACGATAAGGGTGGTGGTAACTGTGGTGAAGGTTCTATGTTGTTGTTATTACTATTAGCTATTATCGACAGCGGAGACGCAAACGTGCTACTACTCAAAAAAGGCTTATTATTATTATTATTTTGAGAAAATCTTGATGTTTCAACCAAGCTCCCTACTTGGTCATCCTCTTCAAAGCTTGCAAGGTTTGTTTTGAAAGAACCGTTTCTCAACTCGGAATTTGAGGGCGGTTCCTGTAGCTTGAATGTTGTCTTGTGCTCTTTTAAATCATTGGGTATAATTGATAAACCAGTTTCAAGTGCTGGAGCATCTCCTCCTTCTACTTCTCCTGGGTCAGGATAATCCACAGGTTGGGGGTTAATTGCATCACCATTACCATCAAAGGAGGCATCTGTGGCTAGCGTTGCTCCAGAATGGTGCTTCAAGCTAAAACTCTGGTTCGTTTCAGTCCCAATCCTTTCTATACTCACATCTTGTATATATGGTTCCTGATCTAATGTATCCGATTGCAATTCTCCATCTACTCTATTCTTACTTATAATCACCGACTCAGAATTGGTTGAGGAGGGTGTGTATATTCGCCGTTGATGATATAGCTCCTCGTGATCCTTAAACAGATGGTAATACTCGTTATCCCTAATAAACTGCTTGTTGGCGCTTGTTTCATTTCTTCTTTCATTTGCATTTGTTAATGATCGAATGTATATATTTTCCAAATCTGGTATTTCAATCATTTGGTGTGGGATAATTGGGACAGGGGGGGGGGTAAGAAAGGTCCGTAATTATCGTTGATGAAGAAGAAAAAACTATAGCTCGGCTTCTACAGTAGTTTCATGTGCTGTTTTGATTCTTGTTTAACTATAATGATGTTTCTTAACCTTGTATATGGTGGGTTTTACTTTTGTATTGAGTTTTTTTCTACACATTTTTTTAAAGCCTGAAGGAAAAGGCCACCAGTAGAGCCAAAGGCCACCAGTGGAGCCAAAGGCGACACTGGTGCTATAGAGAATGCTGGTGCTATAGAGAATACTGGTGCTATAGAGAATACTGGTGCTGAAGACATTGGTGCTATAGAGAATGCTGGTGCCAAAGGCCGTCAGTGGAGCCAAAGGCGACACTGGTGCTATAGAGAATACTGGTGCTGAAGACATTGGTGCTGAAGATACTGGTGCTATAGAGAATGCTGGTGCTATAGAGAATACTGGTGCTATAGAGAATGCTGCTGCTGAAGGCCTCCAGTGATGCCAAAGGCGACACTGGTGCTATAGAGAATGCTGGTGCTGAAGACATTGGTGCTGAAGATACTGGTGCTGAAGATACTGGTGCTGTAGAGAATGCTGGTGCTATAGAGAATACTGGTGCTGAAGGCCTCTAGTGGAGCCAAAGGCGACACTGGTGCTATAGAGAATACTGGTGCTGAAGACACTGGTGCTGTAGAGAATGCTGGTGCTATAGAGAATACTGGTGCTGAAGACACTGGTGCTCTAGAGAATGCTGGTGCTATAGAGAATACTGGTGCTATAGAGAATGCTGCTGCTGAAGGCCTCCAGTGATGCCAAAGGCGACACTGGTGCTATAGAAAATGCTGGTGCTGTAGAGAATGCTGGTGCTATAGAGAATACTGGTGCTGAAGGCCTCTAGTGGAGCCAAAGGCGACACTGGTGCTCTAGAGAATGCTGGTGCTGAAGACATTGGTGCTGAAGATACTGGTGCTGAAGATACTGGTGCTGTAGAGAATGCTGGTGCTATAGAGAATGCTGGTGCAATAGAGAATGCTGGTGCTGTAGAGAATGCTGGTGCTGAGGACATTGGTGCTGTAGAGAATGCTGATGCTGAGGACATTGGTGCTGTAGAGAATGTTGGTGCTGAGGACATTGGTGCTGTAGAGAATGTTGGTGCCATAGAGAATACTGGTGCTGAAGACATTGGTGCTGGAAAAGACATTGGTACTGTAAAGAACGCTGAAGCTGAAGAGAATGTTTACGCTGGTGCCGATGCTGAAGAAGCTGAACCATCACCTTTAGTTTTCTCTAGTGGTCCCTTCTGTATAATCTGGGGTAAAGCACCAGAGCCTTTGGCTCCTTTGGTAAATGAGGGAAAGCACCAGAGTCACACCAGAGCCTTTGGCTCCTCTGGTAGATGAGGTAGCACCAGAGTCGCACCAGATTCGCCTTTGGCTCCTTCGGTAAATGAGGGAAAGCACCAGAGCCTTTGGCTCCTTTGGTAGATGAGGTAAAGCACTAGAGCCTTCGGCTCCTTTGGTAAAAGAGGTAAAGCACCAGAGTCACACCAGAGCCTTTGGCTCCTTTGGTAAAAGAGGTAAAGCACTAGAGCCTTCGGCTCCTTTGGTAGATAAGGCAAAGCACCAGAGTTGTACCAGAGGCTTTGGCTCCTTTGGACACTATCTCGCTCCACTCGATAGTGTCGATAGTGTTGATAGTGTCGATAGTGTCAATAATGTCGATAGTGTCGACTTTTTTCATCTCATCACTGTGCGTAAATATCAATCAATCTTTTCCACTCATTTTCAATTTCATTCTCATTCTCTTTTCCATACTCGAGCAATGTCCAAGGTAAGTCACGATGTACCTGTATTGATAAGTCAGTATATTGCCGCTTTAGGGAACGATGATGAAGCATGTCAGACGTATATTCAAGAACTTGTTGGCTTGTTCACCATAGGTGAATTATCGCTACTACAGCTTATTCAAAAATTAGGATTGAGTTTAACTTCGGATCATGATTTGATAAGAAGCAAAAGCATGCAACTTCTAGCTAGCATTTTGAGAGAGTTGCCCTCAAACCATCTATCCAAGCAGGATATTGGAGTCATGGTTGACTTTTTGATGAACAAATTTGACGATAAGTTGAGTTTGATCCATGCGTTAAATGGGTTGGGTACATTGGTGAGAAATAAAAACTATATTGCCAGCTTGAATACAGACAAGATATTGACAAAGCTATTGAATGCATATGACCCGAAAAAGAACCTTGCCAAAGTACGATACGAAGCGTTTCAGATTTTGGCTGGCTTAATGGAGAATTGCCTCACGTATTTAAAGACGGGCCCTGAACAGGTGAATAATTTGTTTGTCAAGGCATTCATACACATTGCATCTGGAGAAAAAGATCCTAGAAACCTTGTTGCTTCGTTTAAGTTGAACTTGGATATAAATGAGAATTTCGAGTTTAGCAAGGTAAACAAGTTACATCAAGACTTTGTTACTGATCTTTTTGATGTTTGTTTCTGTTACTTTCCTATTTCATTCACGCCTCCTGCAAATGACCCATATAAGATTACCGCTAGTGAATTGAAGGGGAAATTGAGACAAACTATTGCTTCCCAATCGCAATTTGCACTGGAGGCTATACCTAATCTTGTTGAGAAATTGGCATCTACAAATCCCATAATCCGAAATGATACACTTGAAACAATTAAATTGTGCATTGAAAAGTACGATAATGAAACGATGGATGAACAGTGGCTTGGGTTATGGAATGCTTTGAAATTTGAAATTCTACACAATGACGTTGCCATGTTTAAGCCTGATGCAAAAGCAAGAGCAATAATACCACTCGACTATGAAGATATCGATGATAATGATGATCTGAAAGTTGTATTTCTGGCGTTGGATATACTACAGAAATTGCTACAAAAGATACCGAATTTTGATGATATGTTGAAAGTGGTAGTGAATGAGTTAGCTCCAAACTTGACAAGTAATAAAGCTAAGCAGTCTGTGATTATACTATCCACATTGGCAGGTGCCTCTGCTGAAAGCTTCAACTATATAGTTGATTTTCTTTTCCAAAATAGAATCTGGGGAAAATATTTCAACATGGAGGAATTTGATGGTGATGGTGATAATGATTATGGTCTTGATGATGATGATGATGACGATAACAACAATGACAACAACAATAATAATAATGATAATAATAGAGAAAAAGACGTGGCGTTGGATATCAGTCACCAACGTGACTTGGTTGATAATTTGGGCTACATATTAACTGCATATGTACCGAACAAGACAATTTTACCAAAATACAAAGATTACATTCTCGTATTTTTGAGCCAGTTGCTTACAACCTCGTCTAACTTGGAAAGGACTTTGAGGATTAAAGTTATCCAGCAATCCATTAAATTGATATCTTTGCCTCAGTTTTTATCGGTCTCTAACATTGAATTGATTTTGAATAATTTTAGATGCTTGATTTTTAGTAGTATAGATGAAGGCAATTCGAAAGATGCGGTTTTACTGGAATTAATCAGAGATTTATCGCTAGTTACGCAAGATGAACCGCTGATTACCCCCTTGGTTATTGATGGGATAATCAACCCCTTGTTGAACCTTTTGAATGAGGAGGGTGAAGGCGAAGGCGAAAGTGAAGGCGAAGGTGAAGACGAAGACGAAGACGTGCAAGAGTATAAGCTGATTCTGATTCTAAAAATTACTCAAGACCTTTGCGTCAATAATCAGATATTAGAGGTATTGTCTATTAGGTTAATGAGCAAAAAGTATACCAGTGAGAAAAAGTTTCAACTTATTGTTGAGACATTCACTTCACTAATTGGCAAGATTGAAACACTTCAACAGTTTTTAACAAACTCATGGTATAAAAACTTTATTCCCAAATTTATGAGCATCGTTATGAACCTTGTTGCTGATGATAGTGAGAACTATACGTTGATTGAACTGGTGGGTGATTTACTAAGAATAATTATTAGATTCATTGACGTATCTAAGCATCAAGCGATTTTGAATGAAATCGTTGAAATATTTGCTACCGATTCGAAATCTACTTCAGGGCTTTTCCAATACAATGGTAACTTATTGGAAGCTGCATCTGTTTACATTAGCATATATAACAAGGTTTTGTCGGCTCTAGATAAATCATGCAAGATGGATACAAATACAAGCGCTTGTTTGGCAAAAGTTGAAAAGTTGGTAAAAACTATACAGAATGATTACTTGAGAATACATTATTTGCAACATGTTTGCTTATTAGTTAACAAGTACGTTGTTGACAAAAGTGACTTGAATATGGATATAAACTTTGATGATTTGCGTCAGTTTGAAATCTACATTTGGACCTTGAGAGGGTTACTTTGTAAGATTGACAAACTAGGAATCGATAGTTTGAAGAATTTGCTTGATATATTTGCCAATGAAAATACAAAGATTGAGGATAAGCAATTGATTCTGAAATCGTTACCAATCTTATTTGTTGATATAAGTATATTCACAAATCCTCAATTACCAAAAAAGATCATTTCAAAAGTTGCCAACCTTGAAGTGAAGCTACTATACAAACAGCATATTTTTGAGATTATTCTACCATTCCTATTACCAGACAATGCCCAAATTGAAGATCAACTGGATTTTGATTTGAAATTCTATGCGCTATCGATGATTATTGAAAACATCCCCACCAACATATTAGTACCACATTTGTCCAGTTTCATTCCGTTCGTAATGAGGGCGTTGCAATTCTCTTTCAAAGCCCCCGCCTCCACAATAATGTACAAATCCTCATTGCACATTTTGCAAATCTTACTTGAACAAGAGAATGATGAAACAAAAAATATTTTACAAACAAGACTGAGTGAATTAATTCCGATATTAGTTAAATTGGCAACAACGAGAATATACCAAGCAAGTGGGGGTATTTTGATCAATGATGAATCCATTCGAAAATTGAGCTTGATTGATTTGAATTTGATGTTTCAAAAATTTGAATGCCAACGATTTCAAAAACAAGTATTGAAAAGTTTGCAAATTTGTTTGGATGATGAAAAACGATCAATTAGGAAATTAGCTGTTGATTTGAGACAGACTTTGTATGAAATGATATAAATAGAATATAGACACTTGGGAGTGAAGCGAGCTAGTGGAGCAGCACTTTTATTTACCAAAGGAGCCAAAGCCAAAGGCCAAGGCAACTCTGGTAAATAAAAGTGCGTTTTTAGTGCAAAACCCCAAGAAAGGTTTCAAATCAAAAGGTTAACAAGAGCAGTCAGCCCTTTAGGTCAGGTCATCCTCTTCATCGTAGTCAATAGGCGCCAACCCTGGAGTTAAGCCAGGTACAGAAATCCATCCCTTTTTGACCTTGGCGTCAAAATCAATAAAATCGCCAAAATCATCGCTATTTTTCCCCTTGCTATTATTTGCAATTAAGAGTTTCTTTCTTAATCTTTGTTTGTTCTTTGCTGGTGCTAAATCTTTCAATAAATCTTGCTTCACCAGATTCATTTCTTCGTTGATTTCGAAATCGTCAATAGTGTTCAATTTCTGTAGCTCGTTTATATTTCTTTTAGTTAGTTTTTTCAAATAATTGCCTTCTTCGACAGTCAACTTATCTGGATTATTGATCAGCTTTGATTTGATCATGTTATACTTTATGAATTTTTGAAACCTTTGATCTTGTTTCTGTTTCTTCTTTTGCTGTTTTTTCAACGTGCTTCTGTTTTTTTTGATTGCTTTGGGGGTAAAATTTGGCTGGCTTTGTAGTTGCTGAGAGAGAATTTGAGTAGCTGATAATGAAGAGGAAGAGGAATTTGCTTTTGCTTTTGGTTTTGCATTTGTTTTTGTTGATGATGGTAGTAGATCGGAGAACATTTTACTTATCGTCAGCTCAGCTTGACTTTTTGACGATTGAGAAATAAAGGGCATCTGGAATGGAGAATAGAAGTGGTGGAAGTGGAGATACAAGCAATGACAACGGCAATGGTGGAAGTAGTAGTAGTAGTAGTATAAAGATGATTTCGATTTGCGATGAGCTTACTGAAAAATTTCACCCCTGGCATCGCGACACAAAACCAAATTAGTTTTTTTCTACTGCTATGCTACCAATTGTTTTTTCTAGTGAGCAACACCAGCGAGCGAAGCGTAGCGAGCGAAGCGTAGCGAGCGAAGCGAGCCAGCGGTGCAGCAGCGACCAACACCAGCGAGCGAAGCGTAGCGAGCGAAGCGAGCCAGCGGTGCAGCAGCGACCAACACCAGCGAGCGAAGCGTAGCGAGCGAAGCGAGCCAGCGGTGCAGCAGCGACCAACACCAGCGAGCGAAGCGTAGCGAGCGAAGCGAGCCAGCGGTGCAGCAGCGACCAACACCAGCGAGCGAAGCGTAGCGAGCGAAGCGAGCCAGCGGTGCAGCAGCGACCAACACCAGCGAGCTAGTAGTACAGCACCGACCAACACCAGCGAGCGAAGCGAGCCAGTGGTGCAGCACCAACCAACACTATCGAGCAGTAACAAGAAAAATCGGTATTGCACAGTGTTGGAAGAGAGCCAATTACATGGTTATTGAACTGTGGAGATGGATTGTATCACCTTTGATGGTAGAGGAATTGAATGCTTTTAAAAAATTGTATCGCCTTTGATTCCAGAGGAGTCCTACCTTTGAGGAGTCCTACCTTTGAGGAGTCCTACCTTTGAGGAGCCGTACCTTTGAGGAGTCCTACCTTTGAGGAGTCCTACCTTTGAGGAGTCCTACCTTTGAGGAATCGAACCTTTGAGGAATCGAACCTCTGAGGAATCGTACCTTTAGAAATTGTATACCTTTGATGTTAAAGAATAGAGTTTGTTATGTATATTTTGTCAAGTAGTTTTTTTTCAAGTACCAAGATGTTGAGGTGTAGTGTAGAGGTGTATTAGTATTAGGGAAAGTGATTGTCAGTGGCAGGTATTGCGCTCCACTATCGAGTAGAGCTAGGTGGTGTCAGTGGCAGCTATTGCGCTCCATTATCGAGTAGAGCTCGATGGTGTCGAGAGTGTCGAGAGTGTCGATAGTGGCAGTGGCAGTTATTGCTCCTCCACTATCTCGCTTCGCTCGATAGTGTAGAGTGTCGGTGGCAGCTATTGCTGCTCCACTATCTCGCTTCGCTCGATAGTGTAGAGTGTCGGTGGCAGCTATTGCTGCTCCACTATCTCGCTTCGCTCGATAGTGTAGAGTGTCGGTGGCAGCTATTGCTGCTCCACTATCTCGCTTCGCTTGATAGTGTAGAGTGTCGGTGGCAGCTATTGCTGCTCCACTATCTCGCTTCGCTCGATAGTGTAGAGTGAAAGTTTTTCAGGGGAAAAATGAAATGTGGGGTAACTATAACGGTGAAAATATTCCAAATTAAACCGAAAACTTCTCATATGATTCAATCTAATATTTTTACATAAAACTAGAAACTGATACGAGGCTGGTTTTGGCTATATCTAGCCAAGTAGTGATACACTGCTTTGCCATGAAAGAATCTCTACAATAACAGTCAGCGAGCGGAGCAACACTAACTGTTATTGAGCGACACTAACTGTTATTGAAACTGTTATTGAATCGTTATTGAATCGTTATTGAAACTGTTATTGAAACTGTTATTGAAACTATTATTGAGCGACACTATCTCGCTTTGCTCGATCGTGTCTGCTCGATAGTGTTGCTCGATAGTGTCTGCTCGATAGGCAACTAGTAGCGTGAGCCTTAATAACATGGTAGCGCCACTACTGCCATTTATTTTTGTAACGCCTAGCAGCAGCAGCAGCAGCCCACCTGTCTTTAAAATAAACCGAGGTGAAGCTTAAACCACAAAGACCCATACACCCATACAAAAATTCGCCCATTTACTCAATAAGGATAAAAGTGCATCATTATGAATTACCCCAAATTTTATTTATTTAATACACCCAAATTGAAACAATAAGTAAAATGTTAGTTGATCATTAGGCACATGTCAACTCTATCTAACCATTATTTCCTTCCTAGTCACGCTCATATACCACATAGTCCTGACCCCATCCATATTCTTTACTGACTCTAAAATCCTTATCCTCTGCCCACATTTTTTCTAAATTTCTACCCCATCCCATAAATTCCCTAGGTAACCTAAATATTCCATTGCCAATGGAAAGACAATGTAAATCACATGTGAAAAAGTAGAGGTTGGTAGCTCACCCAACGGAGTTAATAAAACTTGTTTTTCAGCAGGTGGAGTAGTCTTTGTTAGCCGTTAGTTCTTTTTCCATAATCCCAAAAAAAATTTAAGGGAGTGACAGGGCTTGGAAAAAGTATATAAATTATTCGATCCCGCCTATATTGTAAGCAATAATATATTTATATGTATATATATTTTTTTTTTCCATTAAGCCTATAGGGAATTTATACTCAGGGTATACATATATATATATTATAAGAAATAGTTTTTGTTTACAATGTCAATCGAAGTTGATGGATTTAACGCTTCTCCTTTATTCAAAGAGTTGGGCGATGGCTTAAAAGACCCCACCGCAGTTACTAAAGCTATAAAGGGTGTTAATGCCGTTATTGTTATTACTTTGAAAAATAAAGAAGGTAAGGAAAACTCGTGGGTGTTGGACTTGAAGAAAGATGGTAGTTTGAAATCTGTCTCGGGACCTCCTCCAAAAGGTGATGTGCAATTATTGTTGAAGGATGCTGATTTTGTCAAGTTGGCTAATGGTAAGGCTAATGGTCAAAAATTATTCATGAATGGTAAATTGAAAATCAAGGGTAATATGATGAAGGCTACTGCTATTGAAACAGTATTCAAGCAATTGGACCCAAGACCAAAATTGTAGAGTGGGGAAAAGAGAAAGTATATTGATGAGTATTTTGTGTATCTGAATATAAGTGCTCAATAAACACTACACTATCGAGCGACACTATCGAGCGAAGCGAGATAGTGGAGCACACTAGCTCTTAACACTATCGAGCGACACTATCCAGCGACACTATCGAGCGAAGTGAGATAGTGGAGCACACTAGCTCTTAACACTAGCTCTTAACACTAGCTCTTAACACTAGCTCCTAACACTATCCAGCGATCTTATCGAGGGATGCGAGAGGTTGCAGCACACTAGCTCTTCACACTAGCTCTTAACACTAGCTCCTAACACTATCCAGCGATCTTATCGAGGGATGCGAGAGATTGCAGCACACTAGCTCTTCACACTAGCTCTTGACACTAGCTCCTAACACTATCCAGCGATCTTATCGAGGGATGCGAGAGATTGCAGCACACTAGCTCTTCACACTAGCTCTTGACACTAGCTCCTAACACTATCCAGCGATCTTATCGAGGGATGCGAGAAATTGCAGCACACTAGCTCTTCACACTAGCTCTTAACACCTGCTCCTAACACTATCGAGCGATACTATCGAGCAGAGCGAGAGAGTGGAGCAACATCAGCTCTTAATACTAGCTCTTAACACTAGCTCTTAACACCTGCTCTTAACACTAGCTCTTAACACCTGCTCTTAACACTAGCTCTTAACACCTGCTCCTAACACTATCGAGCGATACTATCGAGCAGAGCGAGAGAGTGGAGCAACATCAGCTCTTAATACTAGCTCTTAACACCTGCTCCTAACACTATCGAGCGATACTATCGAGCAGAGCGAGAGAGTGGAGCAACATCAGCTCTTAATACTAGCTCTTAACACTAGCTCTTAACACCTGCTCTTAACACTAGCTCTTAACACCTGCTCCTAACACTATCGAGCGATACTATCGAGCAGAGCGAGAGAGTGGAGCAACATCAGCTCTTAATACTAGCTCTTAACACTAGCTCTTAACACCTGCTCTTAACACTAGCTCTTAACACCTGCTCTTAACACTAGCTCTTAACACCTGCTCCTAACACTATCGAGCGATACTATCGAGCAGAGCGAGAGAGTGGAGCAACATCAGCTCTTAATACTAGCTCTTAACACTAGCTCTTAACACCTGCTCTTAACACTAGCTCTTAACACCTGCTCTTAACACTAGCTCTTAACACCTGCTC